>NW_025966350.1:0-18001 GCF_021869965.1 Rhincodon typus
ATGTCAACACTTATTGCCCATTCCTAATTTCTCTTGAGAAAGGTGATGACAAGTGGCCTTCTTAACCCGTTGTAGTCCTTAGGGTGTATAGACATCCACAATGCTGCTAGGAAGGTAGTTCCAAGATATTGCATGAGCAACAGTGAAGGAACGGTGATGCAGTTCCAGATCAGGATGGTGTGTGCAACATGGACAGATCACGTAATTTGTGGTGTCCTTATGCATCTGCTGCCCTTGCCTTTTAGTTGTTAGAGGGCATGCGTTCAGAATTTCCAGTTGAAAGCTACAAGATTGCTAAGGTATGTCCCCGAGAAGGTACTGCACCTCCCACACACCTTCATTTTTTGCTGCTGCTTTGATTGGACTGGTCTAGGCACTTGTGTAGGCAATATGGCAGTCTGGTTGCAACTCCCTGATCAGATGAATTTCCAATCTCTGATATGTCACTGCTGGAAATAGCTAATCTGAAGGTTATTGCTTCTCTGTTGGGCAAAGGGGAAAATCAGAGGAAAATAAAATCACACCATATCATAAAACCTACATTTTAACGGACATGTTTTGAAACCAATATGTCCCAGAGTGGGAACAAAACCCCTTCTCTCCTAGAGTTGGATCTTTTCAAGCATCACCAGAAAGTTTAAAGAGAGGAATATCTTTAATGCCATTAAAAGTGAAATCACTTATGGAATGTGGGGATAGCTGACAAGGCAAGAAATGACCAAGCTCCTTTCAGCTCACCTCTAGTATCCCAAAGTTGAATGATGCAATAGGGAAGATGTTAGTGAATCCCTAAATTAGTCTGCACAAAGTGAGGTAAATCCTCAGTGATGGAAAGCTATGTGCACCTTTAGTCCAAAGCAATCCAATCCACCCAGGTTTGCTACACCTATCACATCCCTATTACCAGCAGGGCTGACCCAACCATATAGTCAAACTAGGTGGTCACTGAGGGCACCAGATTTTAAGGGGTGCCAAATTGGTCTCTGTTCTGCCAAGTGAATAAAGGTGAAATTTTATTCTAGACATCCCATTTTTGTCTACATTAAATGGATGGGCTGCCAAAGTGAGTTTTCCTATGGCACTAAATAGTCCCCCAAGCCAGCCCTGATTGCCAGTCTCTATAACACACCAAAGTGTTTCTGAGAAGGCTGTGGGCCTGAACCTGATGGATGTGTATAAGATTATGAGGGGCATGGATATAGTGGATAAAGATGAGTTATTGTCTTTACATTGAAGGTCAATAACAAGAGGGCACACTTTTAAGGTGAAAGGCAGAAGGTTTGGAGGGGACTTGAGGAAAAACTCACCCAGAGAGGATGGTGGGTGCCAAGAATGCACTGCCTGGGAGATTAGTTGAGGCGGGAAACCTCACAACTTTTAAACAGTACTTAGAAGAGTACTTGAAATGTCATAACAATCAAGGCTATAAGCTTAGTGCTGGAACGTGGGACTAGAGTAGACTTTGTGTAGTTTTGGCAGTACAGACTTAATGGGCCGAACGGCGTCTTTATATTGTATGATTCTAACACACTTATCATGTTGTTTACAGCTCTTAATAGTGCTGGACCGGAAATGAATCCACAGAGCAGCTCGTTCCTATGTAATGTGGCTCAGTACTTTTGACCCAGTCAGTTGTAGGAGGGGCTCAAAAATTTCCTTTTGGGACGAGGCTCGGCGTCGGTTGAAATTAAAATTCATTAACTTCAATACACAATTTGAAAGGTCATTTTTGCTTTGCAAAGATAGAGTTTGTTCCCACGAGTGGGAGGCGGAGAGAAGTTTGCGTTGGATGATTCCAACTCCCAGCTAATGTTGCTGTTACTGTAACAATTTGTTACTTTGAGCAGTGCACGTAGCAGCGTATTCGTTGTACATCGAAACTACTGCGCTCAAAACAGCTCTTGGAAACTGCAACCCAGGGAGAAAACGAAACTGTAGATATCGGAAGCGAAAGTAAAGGAAGTCACTGTGCAGGTGGATATCTAAGGGGACTGGCAAATCGGTTTTAATTGGACTCGAATACAAAAACTAAACTGAAATGAGCGCATTCAAGTGTCAGAGATAGTAGGAACTGCAGATGCTGGAGAATCCGAGACAACAAGGTGCAGAGCTGGATGAACACAGCAGGCCAAGCAGCATCATAGGAGCAGAAAGGCTGACGTTTCGGGCCTAGACCCTTCATCAGAAATCATCAATTGTCATTGGGTTTGTAATGACGGTTTAACAGTTAGTTTTGCGTGCAGTATCCCATAAGGAATGTCAAGGAGGGCTAAAGACACTTGCAATGAGGAAACAAATGCAGAATCTGTTGCTCATTGTCACACTGCAGTGTCAAATTGAGATGGAAACTGACTTATATCGAAGGTGTGTGGAATGTTTGCAGCGTCCACTGCCCCCAACTCAGATGCCTTACCGATGGAGAACTCGCTCTCCTGCCTCCCGAGTTGTCCGTTCCCGTTCTCACCGCAAGTAAACACGGTACCATCGTCCAGGAGGAACACCGAGTGCCTTTCTCCACAGCAGAGTGCTTTCACCGCTCGGTTCCGGAGACATTCCACTTCTTGAGGCTCTGAAGTGTCTTGGTGCCTTAATCCTACCTGGCAGCACGCGCCATCTCCCCAGCACAACATCATCTGTCCGCTCGCAGCCTGTAACTGTTCACCCGGAGTCCTCTCCGTCCCTCCCTCCTGTGTCATTCGTCTCCCTCCCTCCCACCCTCTGTGTCACTCCTCTCCCTCCCTCCCACCCTCTGTGTCACTCCTCTCCCTCCCTCTGTGTCACACACACACTCTGTGCCTCTATCTCTCTGGCAAACATAGTTTGCATCAGAGACAGTAAGAACTGCCGATGCTGGACTTAGAGACAACACAGTGTGGAGCTGGAGGAGCACAGCATCAGAAGAGCAGGAAAGTTGACGTTTCGGATCGGGACCCCTCTTCAGAAATAGGGTGAGGGGAAGGGAGCTCCGAAATAAATAGAGGAGAGGTAGGGCTGGGGAAGGTAGGTGAGTGCAGGTAGGCAGTGGTGGGGATTGGTCAGTGAAGTGGGAGGGGCGGATAGGTGGGAGAGAAGATGGACAGGTTGTGTCAGGTCAAGGAGGCGGGGATGAGAGGGAGGGTTGGACATGGGATGAGGCCGGGGTTGGGAGAGTTTGAAACTGGTAAAGTCCACATTGAGACCATTGGGTTATAGGTTCCCCATGCAAAACATGAGGTGCTGCTCCTCCAGTTTCCGGGTGGCATCATTGTGACACTGGAGGAAGCCCAGGATGGACATGTCACCCAGGGAGTGGGAGGGGGAGCTGAAATGGTTCGCGGCTGGAAGGTGTTGTCGTCTGTCATGAACAGAGCGCAGGCACTCTACAAAGCAGTATCCGAGCCTCCACTTCGTCTCACCAATGTAGAGGAGGCCACATCGGGAGCAATGGATGCAATAGACTGCATTTTGGGAAGGAGATAGAAACAGGCGGTGCGGGGTTGGGGAACGATGAGGATAGAGGCTATGGGCGGGAGGCCACCTGAGGTGATGAGGCTGTGAATGGTTTGAAAGATGATGTTTTGGTGATCAGGGGTGGGGTCATGATCAAGGGGGCAGTAGGAGGAGGTGTCAGAGAGTTGGCACCTTACCTAAGCTATGTAAAGGTCAGTGCGCCATACCACTGTCCTAAAATCCACAAACCTGACTGTCCTGGCCGACCCCTGCTCCTGGCCCACTGAACTTATCTCCATTTACCTTGACTCTGTTTTCTCCCCCCTGGTCCAGGAACTCCCCACTTATGTCCAGGACACCACCCATGCCCTCCACCTCCATCAAGACTTCCAATTCCCTGGCCCCCAACTCCTCATCTTCACAATGAACATCCAATCCCTGGACACTTGTATCCCCCACACAGATGGCCTAAATGCCCTCTGCTTCTTCCTCTCCCGTAGGCCCAAACAGTCCCCCTCCACCGACACCCTCATCCACTTAAACAAACTCATCCTTACTCTCAACAACTTCTCCTTCAACCCCTCCCACTTCCTACAGACTAACGGGGTGGCCATGGGAACATGCATGGGCCAAAGCTCTGTCTGCCTCTTCACAGGATACGTGGAACAGTCTCTCTTCCGCAGCTACACTGGCACTATCCCCTACCTCTTCCTCTGCTACATCTATGACTGTATCGGCGCTGCCTCGTGCTCCCACAAGGAGCTTGAACAGTTCATCAACTTTACTAATACCTTTCACCCCAACCTCAAGTTCACCTGGACCATCTCTGATACCTCCCTCTCCTTCCTGGACTTCTCTGTCTCCATCTCTGGTGACTACCTCGAAAACAAATCTATTTCAAGCCCACCAACTCCCACAGCTACCTAGACTACACCTCCTCTCACCCATCTTCCTGCAAGAATGCGATCCCCTACTCCCAATTCCTCCGCCTCCACCGCCTCTGCTCCCAGGATGAGGCATTCCTCTCCCAAACATGCCAGATGTCCTCGTATTTCCAGGACCGCAACATCCCCCCTTTGATGGTTGAATGTGCTCTCGACTGCATCTCTTGTGTTTCCCGCACCTCTGCCTCACATCCCCTCCCTGCAACAAAAACAAAGACAGAATCCCCATTGTCCTCACATATCACCTCAACAACCTCCATATCCAACATATCATTCTCTGCCACTTCCGCCACCTGCAATCTAGCCCCACAACTAAGGACATGTTTCCCTCCCCACCCCTATCTGCTCTCTCCACGATTCCCCACTAGCCCCACCACCCGGGCACCTTTCCCTGCAATCGCAGGAAGTGCTACAACTGCCCCTACACCTGCCTCCTCACCTCTACTCATGGCACCAAACAAACATTTCACGTGAGACAGAGGTTCACCTGCCCATCCGTCAATGTGATCAATTGCATCCACTACTCCCGATGTGGCCTCCTCTACATTGGTGAGACCAAGTGGAGACTCAGAGACCGCTTTGTAGAGCACCTGCGCGCTGTTCGCGACAAAGAACCGTTCAGTCACGAATCATTTCAACTCCCCCCTCCCACTCCCTGGGTGATATGTCCATCCTGGGTCTCCTCTAATGTCAAAATGACGCTACCCGGAAACTGGAGTAGCAGCACCTCATATTCCGCCTTGGGAGCCTACAACCCAATGGCGTAAATGTGGACTTTACCAGTTTCAAAATCTACCCACCAGTCCCTTCCGCCTCATCCCACGTCCAACCCTCCCTCTCATCCCCGCCTCCTTGACCTGACACAACCTGTCCATCTTCTCTCCCACCTATCCGTTCCTCCCACCTCACTGACCGATCCCCACCACTGCCTACCTGCACTCACCTATCACTATCCCGTCTACCTTCCCTAGCCCCAGCCCTCCTCTCTCTTCGGAGCTCCCTTCCCCCTCCCCCATTTCTGAAGAGGGGTCCCGACCCAAAACATCAACTTTCCTGCTCCTCTGATGCTGCCTGGCCCGCTGTGCTCTTCCAGCTACGCTTGGCATCAGACCAATCAGCTGATGCATCTTTATTCTCTCGTTGCCCTTAAGAGCTCAGCGAGATTTTTTTGGAAAGAGTTGATATTGATTTTATACGTTAACGCACTTTCGCTCTCTCCCTCAGATGTTACCAAACCCACCGACTGTTTCCAACAAAACAAAAACCGAAAGAACTACGGATGCTGGAAATCGGAAACAAAAACAAACATTACTGGGAAGGCTCAGCAGGTCTGGCGGCATCACCGAAGCGATAACTCCGATTTCTTTCCACAGATGCTGCCAGACCTGTTGACATTTTTCAGCAATTCCTGTTTTTGCTGGTGAGTATTTCCAGCACTTTGTTCCTGTCTCACACGCACACAAAATCACAGATCTCATGACAAAGCATTTTGCAACACAGTGAAATACTTTCAAATGCGGTCACCTATTGTGATAAAGGAAAAAGGCCAGACATGAACTGAAAACAGGAAGACTTATTTGTGTCTATGCTTTTCACAACCATTGGTTATTCAAATGTACTTTACAGGCAGTTTTATTTTAAAGTATTATAATGGCGTTCTAATGTAACAAATGAGCAGATAATTTTTCTCAGAGATAGTAGGAACTGCAGATGCTGGAGAATCTGAGATAACAAGGTGTAGAGCTGGATGAACACAGCAGGCCGAGCCGGAAGGCTGACGTTTCGGGCCTAGACCCTTCTTCAGAAAAATTTTTTCTCCCACTTTTTAAAGTATTCTTTCATGGGATATGGGCATTTGTTGGAACGATCGACATGTATTGTCCATCCCTATTTGCCCCAGGAGCTGAGTCACTGCTCAGTGGTTTCAGAGGGCAATTATGTATCAGTCCCAATACTGTGCATCTTATGTTACATGTACAGTAGACCAGGTAAGGATGGCAGATAAAGGAAGGAAAAGGCATTGGTGAACCTGATAGGCTTTTATGACGAACTTACAGTCATCGCTCCAAACGTTAGCTTTCAATCCAGAATTATTGGTTAATTTTTGTCTTTTTTAAATATTTCTCCTCTCACCTTGAAAATATGCCCCCTAGTCTTGAAATTCCCCAAGAATGCGGGAAAATCTCTGGAGGTCGAGCAGCTGTAGAAATTGTGGCAGGGGAATGGGGGTTATGAGTCCTTTTATTCTTTTTAAAGTTAGAAATACTAGAAAGAATGTCAGGCCTATGTGATTTGACTAGGTTGGGAATTATATACGTACATAATGCAAGTACAGAGGATAGTAAACCGCTTGCCGCAGCTGGGTCTTGGGATTTCATTCACAATTGCCAGTCTACTCATTCACTCATGCAATTTCACGGAAAGCGTCACACTAATAGTAACTTGCTTAAAAGGGTCAGAGGCCCTATTCAATATGTATCTAACAGACACATACTAACAGAACAAACTTGTTTGATGACCTGTAAACTATTCAAGCCCCGGTAGATGGTTCTAAGTGCTGATTAATATTATAAGCTTTTCATAGTTTCAGGGAAGTAGTGTCTGGGATGGTATTGTACTGAACAGATTGCAAAACTAATACATACTCCGGGGTAAATCAGGAACAAAAACAGAAGTTGCTGGGAAAGCTCAGCAGATCTGGCAGCATCTGTGAAGAAAAAAATCGAAGTTACTGGGAGGAGGATAACTTCTTCAAGGTGGGCATCCTTAGAAGAGGTTATGCATTGGGGTTATAACTCACTCAGAGATAGTAGGAACTGCAGATGCTGGAGTCAGACTGGAGACTGGACACGAAACATTAACTCTGATTTTTTTTCTTCACAGATGTTGCCAGACCTGCTGAGCTTTTCCAGCAATTTGTTTTTGTTGCTGACATACTCAGGGGTAGCCTTTGATGTAGGAACAGGACTAAACACTGCTTGCAGCATAGGGCCAGTAAGCGTTGAAGCTGTGAAGGACATTTTACTTTAGTCTACCTTCAATTGTGAAGCGCATTGCAACACCACAGTTTCATGAATAAAATCTGGTAATAGTAAATAGTGCACTCGTGAGCGATCAGTGAAATTTATGAAGAATGAGAACATGGTAATAATAAATATAGAGCGCTTGTGAATGGATTGGTAAAACAGGACCTTTAATACAGAAGTAAAGAAACTCATTATCTAATATCTTACAAAAACCATAGAAGATGTTTTAAGGTAATTGACTCTGCACTACTAAAGACACGCCATCCAGACACCTGAAACATAGTTAGTTGCTGACTAATGAGTAAGCAGGGCAGAATGCTAGATCACAGGTAACACAGTGTGGAGCTGGAGGAACACAGCAGGCCAGGCAGCATCAGAGGAGCAGGAAAGCTGACGTTTCAGGCTTTTCTGCTCCTCTGATGCTGCCCGGCCTGCTGTGTACCTCCAGCTTCACACTGCGTTATCTCAGACTCCAGCATCGGCAGTTCTTACTATCTCTGATGCTAACCACAGGATGTTCGGGGGCCAAAGTTACGAGATAAGCAAGTGACCACATAAGCAACGGGTGCCGCATGCTTGACTCCAATGAATGGATGTGTAATGTACAGTGATTTGATGTAATTAAAATAACTAAGTTAATTAAATTAGAAATATAATGTAATCAGATGACAGACGATGTAATTAATGGTCTAAGTAAATTGATTTACGAGCTAGATGTAGTTACCGCCTAGTTCATTGTCTTGATATAATTAACTGCATATCTTGTAGCCTCACAAAATCACAATGTAAGAAAATATAGTAGTGTTGCGGGGGTATTCTGCAGAGTGAGCTCGATTGTCCTGCGTGACGGTCTTGAGCTCCTCTCCTTACTCTAATCCATTGCCGCTCGAATAAACTGTTGAATTCCCGACGCCTTCAGAGTCTTCTTGCCTCAGACGCTGAGGTCACTTCAAAAGAAATGTAACAATTTTGTTTGGCTAATCTGCATAATCTGGCTATAGAATTAGAGCCAGACCATTCGGGAGACATTTCTACTCACAAAGGATCATAGGTGTTTGGAACTCTATTCCACAAACGACAATTTTAAATCTAAAATAAATGAATTTTTGTTGAGCAAAGGTATTAAGGGATATGGGCCAAAGGCAGATATATGGAGTTAGACCACAGATCATTTATGATCTCGTTGAATGGTGGAATAGGTTTGAGGGCTGAATGACTTACTCCTGTTCCTATATTCCTATGATCCCCTTTGTTCTTTCAGCCTTCCACCACACCCAGCCTCAAAACTCTTTCATTTCTATCTTTCTTCAGTTCTGATGAAAGGTCATTGATCTGAAAAATTAACTCTGTTTCTCTCCACAGGTGCTGCCTGACCAGCTGAGTTTTTAAAAAAATCATTTTGATTCTTATTTCTGTTTCTAGATGTGGATTGAGTGATAAATATTGACAGATCTTTCACATCACCGAGGAGAAAATACATGGTGTCAGTTAATATCTCTTTTTAAAGATGTTTTTCCTTACAGGATCTTCTTCTTTCAGCATTGCAACAAAGAAGCAAATCTGATTATGTGCTTAACTTCCTGATGTGCCATTTGTCCGAGTGGAAGGAAAGTTATGAAGAAGAATCTGAGCAAAGGGTGGTTAACATCAATAAGTTAACACCTATTGGGGGTAATTTTACATTGGTAACAAAAACAGAAGTTGCTGGAAAATGTGTTTCTGATTTCCAGCATTTGCAGTTCTTTCGTCTTTTAACTTTACAGTGGTATTGAGGGCCTGCTCTGTTACTAGAATTGCCAGGCTTTGGACAAAATGTTAGATTGAGGAAACTGACTGCTCTCTCAGCTGGATGTTTTGAGATTCCCATTGCTCCATTTCAAAGGAGAGTAAGTTGAGTCCTCTCTGGTGTCCCTGCCAACTCCTACCTCTTGAGCAACCCCTGCAGGAGATGATCTGCTCATTTATTTCATCACTGTTTCTCGAAGCTTGCTGTGTGCAAATTGGCTGCTACATTTCAATAGGAACTACAATTCTAAAATGCTTCCTTTGCTGTAAAGTGCTTTGGGATGTCCTGTAAGATACAATATAGAGTCACTCTTTTCTTTTTGTATCTATTACTTGTCTTGAGAAAATGATACACTGTATTGGATTTACCCAATTACATCACAAGCAATTCTCTCATGTAACATGAAGATTCACAGCACTCTGTGGCCTCTAAGACATCTATTATTGTAAGCACCACAAACTGCTTAGCCTGCACTCTCCCAGCATCCATTGGCATCTCAAGTATCAACTCTGTCCTTTGCAATCTTCAGTTATCTAGTCTCACACAAATGGTTTCTCACTGAAGTCCAAGTTTCAACTCTTTCTGATTTTTTCTTCCACTTTCAACTCCAAATTCTGATTCTTATGATGTGTGTGATTTTATAGCTGAGGTGTGACCTAAGAGGCATCTTTAAAATAATGGAAGGCTTTTTAAGGGTGGATACAGAGAGAAATTTTCCACTTGCAGACAGACTGTGACTGACAAGACAGTGCAAATGTTGGGAGTTGAGGCAAATGTTGGGAGTTTAGGCAACTGGGGGAGGGAGGCATTGCTGAGTCTTGTTCCAGCCATTTTTGCAAGGGGCTGCTTTATGGTTGAGGTGGTTATCTCCAAGAGCAGGCCTGGGTGAATAACAATCTTTGTTGAGAAAGACAAACAGCAACAAGGTAAAGGCAAGGTAAGACCTTTTTATTTCTCTAAGACTGCTAGTTGTTAAAGGGGCAGAGATGGCAGTCAGTAGAGTGGCATGCACCTCCTGTTGGATGTGGGAGATCAGGGAGCAGTCGACTGTCCCTGGTCATGATGTCTGCAGAATGTGTGTCTGGTTGCACCCCTCTCAGACCACATGGATCGGTTGGAGCAGCAATTGGAAGCACTGAGAAGCATACAGGAGGCAGACAGTGAGATAGATAGTAGCTGCAGGGAGTTGGTCACACATCAGGTTTACTCAGGTAATGGGTGACTGCCAGGAGAGGTAGGCAGGTAGTACAGGAGTCTCCTGTGGCTATCCCCTTCTCAAACATGTATACAGGTTTCAATACTGATGGTGGTTTAGCCTCTCAGGAGAAAATAGCAGCAGCAGCCAGGTCTTTGGCACCATGACTAGTTCTGCTGTAAAGGAGGGAATGGCAAAGTCCAAGCAATCAATTGGGGTACGGGTCTCTTTGGTCAGGGGCATAATCAGGCATTTTTTGTAGCCATGAGCAAGACTCCAGGATGGTGTGTTGCCTCCCTGGTGCCAGGGTCAAGGATGTCTCAGGGTGGTTGCAGCAAATTCTCAAGGGGAGTGTGAGCAGCTGGAGGTTGTTTTGCACATTTGTACAAATGATTTAGGCAGCAGATTGAAAAGTAGGACTGCGGGGTAGCAGTCTCTGGAGTACTACCAAGTGAGAGTAGGAATAGGAGGATATGGCAGATGAATGAGTGGATGGGGAGGTGGTGCAGGGGCAAGGATTCAGATTTTTGAATCATTGAGATTTCTTCTGGGGCAGAAGTGACCTGAACAAGGGGGATGGGTAGCACTGGAATTTGAGGGGTCCAACATCCTGGTGGGGAGATTTGGGGAGAGTTACTAGGGAGAGTTTAAATTAGTCTGGCAGGGGATTGGGACCCTAAGCACTAGTGAGATAAGAATAGACAAGGGCACAGCAGAGAATGACAGAAGACTGATGAATTCAACTACATTTCAGTGCAAGAGGCCTGACAGGTAAGGCAGATGAACTCAAGGCATGGATGGCAATATGGGACTGGGATATCATAGCAAGTACAGAAACATAACTGAGGAAGGAACAGGACTGGCTGCATATTGTTCCAGGGTACAGATGGTTTAGGAAGGATAGAAGGGGAGGCAAGAGAGGAAAGGGTGTGATTTTTTGATTAGGGAAAACATCATGGTGGTACTTAGAGAGGATATTGCTGGGGAATCATCCAGTGAAGCTTTATGGGTGGAACTGAGAAATAAGAAGGGGGTGATCACTTTGATGGGATTGTACTATAGGCCCCCAATAGTCAGCGGGAAATTGAAGATCAAATAAGCAGGAAGATTGCAAATAGCTGTAAGAATAATAGGGTTGTAATAGTAGGGAATTTTAACTTTCCCAACATATACTGGGACTGCCATAGTGTTAAGGGCTTGGATCTGGAGGAATTTGTTAAACGTGTTCAAAAAAACTTTCTCAATTAGTATGTTGATGGCTCTACTAGAGACGGGGCAAAACTCAGTCTCCTCTTCGGATATAAGGCAGGTGACTGAGGTGTTAGTGGGGGAGCACTTTGGGACCATTGACCGTAATTTAGTGACTCAGGGGAACCTTATGTTAATGATTGGTTCTGCTGTTAAACCTATAGAGGTAGTGGGTACTTTCTGATTAAGGACCAAGAGAATGTTTGGAGGATGCCAGGCATCTCTTGCTGTGGTGCAATTAACCTGCTACTAATTGAAAATATTGTGGTTCAAAACTATACTGAAACAAAACCAACATTCTTTTGTCTTCTGTGATCCATGGATACCACAAGAGTTGGAATGCATAATTACTCCATAAGACTGAATTTTAATGGATATGTTCTAAGTCGACTTTGGCTTTTTCTTTTGTTACATTGGCTCTTTATAGAGCTGTCTCTTGGCTATTTCTTTTTATTTGGTTTAGTTAGTTTCATCAAAATAGTATAAAGGATGTAGCTTCATTCATTTGGTTTAAATAGAGTCATAGAGCTGTACAGCATGGAAACAGACCCTTCGGTCCAACTTGTCCATGCTGACCAGATATTCTAAATATATCTAGTCCCATTTGCCAGCATTTGGTCCATTTCCCTCTAAACCCTTGCCATTCATATACCTATGCAGATATAATTAGTTCTGTTCAAAATAGTTTGCAAGGTCATTTGTGACATTGATACTGCAGATGTCTGCAAAGATGCATCCTGTGAATGAGTGAGGAAAAAAATCTGTTTCTTGTTTTGTAATTCACTGTCTAGCTTATATCCATTCAACACTTTAGTTCTGAGATCTTTGCATTCTTAATGCTTGAGAACAATTTGCCAATTAGCCTGTCTTGGGAAGCTGGTGACCTCCTGGATCTTTTCATTCTTCCTATCCTAGTGCTTTAGATATTTTCCTAATCAATCTGTTATCACACACCTCTGGACCAGGTTGGACTTGAACCATGGCCTTCTGGCTCAGAGGTAGTGACACTACCACTGCATCACAAGAGCTCTTTTGTTCTCAGGCTAGGACTTCAAATTTATTGCATAAGTGGACAGAGTTAGTGTGGATATGCCTTATGTTGCTTAGGATTTTGCGCATGACTATATATATTTGTCAATATGTTGGAGTTTCTGATGATTGAGTATAAGAGACCAGCAAGGAAGAAGAGATAGTAGGAACTGCCGATGCTGGAGAATCTGATATAACAAGGTGTAGAGCTCGATGAACATAGCAGGCCAAGCAGCATCAGAAGAGCAGGAAAGCTGACGTTTCAGGTTTAGACCCTTCTTCAGAAATTTTGAGGAAGGTTTCTGAAGAAGGGTCTAGACCTGAAACGTCAGCTTTCCTGCTCTTCTGATGCTGCTTGGCCTGTTGTGTTCATCCAGCTCTACACCTTGTTATAGCAAGGAGGAAGGATTGGCATGGCTAAGTTCCAGCTGTAAAACAACCATGCATTATCATTTGAGTAGCAAAATGTCTACATAGGAGCAGAGGTGAACAGTTATCGTAGAGATGAAGGTAAGGTGTCTTTGTATTGAAGAACAATAAGGTTTTGAAATTTAGTTTAGGGTCAAACAGGCTGACTTAAGACAGTTATCAAAAAGGGTCAGTTGCAAATTGAAGTTTGTACAAGGGACAAAAGAAGGCATATTGATCATTCCAGGTTTATGTGAATAGAATTATGTGTATCAACATGATGATTATTTAGTTTATTGCTTCAACTTCATCAGAATTAATAAGAATATGTTTGCACTAAGTATTAATCATTCAGACATTTTGTGGACTTATTTGTTGTGATGAAGAATGGTTGAACACATGGTAACTTTGCACTTTTCTGTCACCATCCTTTTGTCATTGACTTTCTGTGAGTGTTGGTGGGGAAACTCCACTTGACACTTAATTATCACAATTTAACTGGATAACAAGCAGAAGCTGAAACTCCTCAGAGATAGTAAGAACTGCCGATGCTGGAGTCAGAGATAACACAGTGTGAAGCTAGAGGAACACAGCAGATTTCTGAAGAAGGGTCCCAACCCAAAACGTCAGTTTTCCTGCTCCTCTGATGCTGCCTGGCCAGCTGTGTTCCTCCAGCTCCACACTGTGTTATCTATAAGCTGGAACTCTTGACTCTTTGGAGAGTTGGATTCCAATCGGGCTTTGCTTGTTACTAGTTCCCTGGCCACATGGGTGTTTTCCCTGGTGGTGGACATATTAAAAACATTATTTGCAATGGTGTCTTCACTTAGTCCCTGCACTTACACACACACACACACACACACACACACAAAACATAGTTGCTGTGGAGAGAAAAAGAAGCATTACTTAAAAAGGAAAAAAAAGAGAAAAAAATGGAGTGTTGGATTTTTGGGGTTGGGAAATTCTTAAGGTTGCCTTAGGTTTATCTAGGGTCAAAATAAGGTGCATCTTTCTCATGATTGGCGGGCAAAGATACCAACAGAGGATATGTCTTAGAAGACAATGATTATCAGCAGGCTGAGTTATTCACATGATCCAAAAGTGTAAACATGGCCACAATACAAAACAAGCTGATACCCGAGAAGGAAAAACTCCATAGAGTCATAGAGTCATAAAGATGTGCAGCACAGAAACAGACCCTTCAGTCCAACTTGTCCATACTGACCGGAATTCAATCAATCTCAATTAATCTAGTCCCAATTGCAAGCATTTGCCCCATATCCAGCTAAACCCTTTGTATTCATATACCCATCCAGATGCCTTTTCCTTGTAATTGTACCAGACTCCATCACCTCCTCTGGTAGTTCATTCCCTACACAAACCACCCGCTGTGTGAAAAAGTTGTCCCTTAGGTCTCTTTTAAATCTTTCCCTTCTCACCTTAAACCTATGCCCTCTAGTTTTGGACTCCCCTAACCTGGGAAAAGACCTTAATAAAAACCAAAAGAACTGCGGATCCTGTAAATCAGGAACAAAAACAAAGTTGCTGGAAAAGCTCAGCAGGCCTGGCAGCATCTGTCGGGCAGAAAACAGAGTTAATGTTTTGGGTCCAGTGTCCCTTCCTCAGAACCCGAAACGTTAACTCTGTTTTCTCCTCCACAGATGCTGCCAGACCTGCTGGGAAAAGACCTTGGCTATTCACGTTTATCCACACCCCTCGTGATTTTATAAACTTCTGCAAGGTCACCCCTCAGCCTTTGACACTCCAGGGAAACTAGCCCAAGCCTATTCAGTCTCTCCCTATAGTTCAAACCCTCCAACTCAAAGCCAATCTACTTCAGAGAAAAAAACAGTCAAGGATAACTAAAACCATAAGGGATAGCATTACACTAAATCCTGTGATGGGGTAGTAGTGGCCCTCTGTCTGAGTCAGGAGGTCAAGATTCAAGTGCCATCTGCTCCAGAGTTGTGTAATAACATCTCTGAGCTGTCTGATTAAAAGTTATATAAAACTGAAAGAGAGGACTTACAACAATGCTAAAACAGAACGGATCCTCGTAATGGGAAAAAATGCAAAGGGCCACAAAACATCTTATAAGATTTACTGAAAGGGATTATGAAAGAACACTTGAAAGGGACATCAAAATCCATAAAAAAGAAATTTTATAGTTACATAAAAGGAAAGTAGGAGTTCAGGAGCAATGTTGGCTTTCTAAAGACTGAAAGTGGAAATATTGTCAATGACTAGGGAGATATGCAGACATGTTGAATAATTACTTTGCTTCAGTATTTACAGTAGAAAAGGAGTATAGGTTATTGGAAGAGCTGAGGAAATTAATAGTGTGTTGGGAGCAGGGACTGAGTAAAATTAACATAAGTAAATCATCGGTAATGAGAAAATTAATGAAATTAAAGAGTGACAAATCCCTGGATCTGATGGTTTTCATCCAAGAGTTGGGGATCACATTGTAGATGCCTGAACTATAATCTTTGAGAGTTCCCTATATACAGGAGCCATCCCTCTGGATTGGAAAATTGCACATGTCACTTCACTTTTTGGGAAGAGGAAAAGCAGGGAAATTACAGACCAGTTAACCTAACATCCATGGTGGGGAAATAGTTGGAACCTATAAGCAACATCTCGAAATTTTTCAGTTAACCAGGGAGAGCCAGCATGGCTTCATGACATGTAGGCCATGCCTGACAAACCTTTTGAATTTTTTGAAGAGGTGGCTGAGGTAGTGGATAGGGGATCATCTATGGATGATGTTTATCTGGCCTTTAGCAAGGCATTGGATAAAGACTGTTAACTAAGATAGAAACCTACAGAATTGAGGGCAAATTATTGACACGGCTGGGAAATTGGTTGAGTGGCAGGCGACAGAAAGTAAGGATAATGGGTAGACACTGAAATTGGCAGGATGTGACCAGTAGAGTCCCACAAGGATCCATGTTAGGGACTCAATTATTCACATTATTTATTAACAACTTAGATCATGACATAGAAAGTTATATATCCAAATTTGCTGATGACACAAAGTTAGGCAGCATTCCAGATAAGAGCATAAAATTACAAAGTTATTGATAGATTAAGTGAATGTGCAAAACTGTGGTAGATGGAAATTCAAGGTAAACAAATATGAGGTGATTCATTTTGGACAAAAAAGATAGATCAGGGTACTTTCCAGATGGTAAGAAGTTAAATACAAGTGAATGTTCAAAAGAGACTTGGAGGGTGTGCATAGATCTTTCAAATGTCATGAACCAGTGCAGAAGATAATCAAGAGAGCTAATGGAATGGTGGCCTTTATATTGAGAGGACTGGAGTACGAGGATACAGAAGTTATGCTGCAGTTATCCTAAGCTTTTGTTAGACCCCACTGTGAGCAGAACTGGACACCACATCTTAGGAAGGATATAATGGTCATGGACGGAGTACAATGTAGGTTGACAAGAATGATACCTCGGCTTCAGGGATTAGATTATGAGGAGAGATTATACAAATTAGGCCTGTTTTCTCTAGAATTTAGAAGGTTAAGGGATGATCTGAATGAAATCTTTAAGATATTAACAGGAAAAGACAGGGTAGATAAGGATAAACCATTTCCACTGGTTGGGGATTCTAGAACTCAGGACCATAGTCTGAGAATTAGGGCCACACCACTCAGGAGAGATGCAAAGGAGCATTTCTATACGCAAAGAGTGGGAGATGTTTGGAACTCTACTGGATGGATGCTGGATCAGTTATTAATTTTAAGTCTAGATTGTTTCGTTAAGCAAAGGTATCAAGGGATATGGTGTTAGGCCACAAATCAGCCATAATCCCATTGAATGGTGGAATGGACTCTAGGGACTACTCCTGTTCCTGAGTTCGTAACGAATAAGTATGCCAGTCATTTGGGCTGAAGAGCTCAAAAAATGATGCAAATGAACTGTATTACCTTTTCTTTTCTCTAAGTCTCAGTATTGTCTATTGTTTCTATGTTCCTTTCTCAACATTACTCATTGTTCAAAGTTGCAAATATGGAAACATTCACAAATCTCAAATTCCATGAAAATGTATAATCACTCCTTTAATACATTGCATTTCACCAGATCTTTAAAGGTGGAGGCTTGTCCCTTCACGATTATACATTGCTCCTGAACCTGTAGGATGTCTAGTCTTTTAAAGTCATTGCAATGCTCCTGTTGCCTGCTGGTTGGGTGCCTGTCCCTTTAATGGTATTGCATTGCTCTCGATCCCTGCAGGCAGGGTGCCTTCCCCTTTAAAAATGTATCCGCCGTTGGGGGCGGGTCGGCACGTCGATGCGTTGCCAGCCCCAGGGAGCAGCCTCGGTGATTGGGTGGCTGGGGCTGTCTGTCAGCCTCGGAAGCTCCGGACACCAACCTGGAAGCGAAAAGCGGCGGTGGCGGAGCGTCTGAGTCCGGTGCGGGCTCTGGGCCCCGGGACGAGGTGGGCTAAGTGATTGACAGGTGCGAGCTCCGGGAAGTGGTGGGGGTTAGGGGAGGGGGAGGTCGGTGCGGTAACAAAGGCGCTGAGCAGCCCCTCCTCCTCCTCCCCGCCACCGGGTGATCCCCGGTCAAAGCACCCGGGCCCGAGTCAGGGGCAACCTTTACCCTCAAGTCCCTGCTCCATCTCGGCTGTCTCCGCTGGTAATTGACAGCGATCGGGAAAGAGCAACATTCAGGTAACTTTGTAACCCTTTTGTAATGAATAGCTTAGCGCTCTGTCTTCGCCCCTTCCGTCCGCAGCCTTTGTGACTGTCACAGTGTGTCAATAATGTAGCCAGCAAAAGTTTGTTTACTGTGCAAGACGGGGGCTTTGTTTAAAGGTCTCGTTTTCTGCTTTGACACGGGGATCAACCAGCTCACCCTGTGGGAGAGAGCCCTTCTCCAGAGTCTCCTGCCCCCCACCCTCACCCCTATAACAAAGGCTG
>NW_025966350.1:18101-50000 GCF_021869965.1 Rhincodon typus
AAGGGTCCCGACTCGAAACGTCAGCTTTCCTGCTCCTCTGATGCTGCCTGGCCTGCTGTGTTCATCCAGCTCCACACTGTGTTATCCCTTCAGAGATCTGATCCTTTATCAAACCTCTGTGTTTGTGTGTGCGCGCAAAATCCTACATTGTAACAATGACTAAACTCCAAAGAAGAGTACTGTACTTAATTGACTGTAGAGTGGCTTCTAACGTAAATTCGTGTCTTCCTTACTGAATTTCCACGTCTTGTTTTGAAATCGGTCAGTTTAGGTGGAATATGGCATTAATATTTAGGATTGTGTTGGGTTACAGAACTGTAACCACATCGTCGGTTCATCCAGAAATAATTTTAAATAATTCAGAGACAAAAAAATTCTTCTGTTAATATATAAAATAATTGCAGTGGTTACATTCCTGTCTATATCAAGAGGGCTCAAGTTATTCACTTCTCTGCAATATGGGCCCCACTTCTCATTGCGAGAATATTAGATCACGTAGTCATAGAGGCCTACAGCACAAAAAGGCCTTTCGGCCCATTGAGTCTGAACTAGTCAGTAACGACCACATCCAGAGTCAGATTCCCACCACCCTTTGCATTTTTTTTTCCCTCGCATCCCATTTGAACCCATCCATTTTGTGTTATTTGCAGGTCTTAACGTTTTATTAAATTCTTTCAAGGGATGTGAACAAGGCTAATATTTGTTGTTCATGCTTACTGGTCCTTGAGAAGGTGGGGTGATGAACCATCTTTTCAATTGCTGCAGTCCATCTGATGGAGGGGGACACAGTACTGTAGGGAAAGGAGTTCCAAGACTTTGGTGCAGTGAAGGTAAAATGATATGGTGCCAAGCCAGAATGGTGTGTGACTTAAGTTGGTGCTCTGCATGGGACTGCTTCAAGCAGACATTGTTGAGTTGACTACCAAATTTTCATTAGGCATTTGATGTAAAAAGCAGTGGAATTGATAGAGAGATGATGAATATGTAAAATGATATTGAAATGAAAGTCAGATCAAGGAACAACAATGTTTAGAGACTCATAAACAAAAAAAGCCTGCTTTTATCACCCTGTGCTTTTAAAGTGAAAGCTTATTTGGTTCCACATACCTTACATATTGTGAAACAGGGCTCTCCCAAATGAAGGTAATCAGATATTGTGTCTGCTGCTCTGTATATACACTATATATGACTGATGGCCTTCAAACTACAACCCAGGCTTCCAGGCATTGGCAAATAATGTACAGCTACAGGTTTGGTAGATGGTTTGGTGAACAGGCTTGTTGATTATTGTAAAAACCCATCAGGTTCATTAATGTCAGTTTAGGGGAAAAACATCTGCCCTCCTTACCCATAAGGGCTACTTAAGGCAATTAGCACACCTGCCTACATTGCTCAGTCATTTGAGTCTGGGAGTTGGAAAGTTGTGTTGAGGTTGTACAGGACATTGGTGAGGCCTCTTCTGGAGTACTGTGTCCAGTTCTGGTCTCCCTGTGAAAGGAAGGATATTATTAAGCTAGAGAGGGATCAGAAGAGATTTACCAGGATGTTGCCGGGTATGGATGGTTTGAGTTATAAAAGAAAGGCTGGGACTTCTTTCACTGGAGCGTAGGAGGTTGAGAGGTGACCTTTATTGAAGTTTATAAAATCATGAGGGGTATAGATAGTGTTAATGGAAGATGTCTTTTCCCTAGGATGAGGGATTTCAAGTCTAGGGGCCATATTTTTAAGATGAGAGGAGAGATTTAAAAAGGTACAAGGGTTCTTTTATACAGAGTGGTTCGCGTGTGGAATGAACCTCCTGAGGAAGTGGTGGATGGGGGCACAGTTACAATGTTTAAAAGACATTTGGATAAGGACATGAATAGAAAAGATTTGGAGAGATATGGGCCAGGAGCAGGTGGGACTAGTTTAGTTTGGGATTACGTTTGGCATGCACTAGTTGGAGTGAAGGGTCTGTTTCATGTTGTATGATTCTTTATGATTCCAGAACCACAGCAATGTTGTTAACTCATAACTGCCCTCTGAAATGGCCACTTGATTCAAGGGCAATTTCAGATCAGCAAAATATGCTCGCCTTGCCCACAATACACACAGCCTGTCAAAGTCTAAAGAGTAAAAGAAGTTACATATGCATTATCACACGCCTTTATCTCAAGGGCAAGCTCATTTTCTATAGGGGTGCACCTCACTTGCCTGAATCCAGACATTTTAAGACACAGTTTGGTGAGAGGGAATGTTCAAGGATTGCCAAAGAGTGCACAGAAATTTGAGTTCCAGTCAGCTGAATACATGCAGTTGATCTGTTGTGAGAACTGAGCTGTGACTGCCCTAAATATTGGTTGATCTGCAGTTCAGGCTAGAAGAATCTCTAACGTACAATGACTCATCTAGTCTTAGGATTCTATTTAATGAGTCAGGTTAACTGCATTAGTGATATTTTGAAGTATTGGAGACTTTGGTTCAAGGTCTTCAATTACAGAGTTTGCCACAGAGGGTTGAGTTGCTTCCAACTCATTGCAAGCTGTATCCTCTGTGGAGCCAAGTGGAACCACAATGACCTTGTTCACTTCCTTTCTCTTAAAGAAGGAATTGCTACAATCCATGCAATGTGAGTATATCCACAGTCCCAATGCCAGTCAAAATCCTCAATCTTTCCCTCTCAGCACTGTGTGCCACATGGAATGGAATCAAATCATATCAAACATGCACCGTCTGATGTCAGTTCCTTAGCTCATTGTCCACTGATGCTTTGTCCTGAAATTTTTCTTGGCATTTTTGTTTTTGTCACTGATGGTTTGTCATTGCCTTTCTATCTTGGAGGCAGAGTGAATGAACAGATCCAAGCCCAGCCCAGTCAGCATGGGAGTGAAACCAGTAGTCTTGCCTTTATTCTGAATCACATGCTATCTGTTCAGTTCACTGACTTAACTGGTCCTTGTACGGTAGGGTGGAACAGAGGATGGCTCACTACCACCTTCTCAAAGGCTACTAGGGATGAGCAATAGATGTGGCGTTGCCAATGATGCACACAACCCACAGATGAATGGATTTTAAAAAGTTGTTCAAGTAATGAGTGGGGTTTTTAGCATTTGAGAGAGTGTGTGATGAGGTTCTGCAGAGACAGCTTGTTGCCCTCTTTGGATGAAAGATTGAAATGTGGTCCTACCTGTTCTTTCCTCGGGGGCCTAAGACATACCACAACAGTACTCGGTAAAGAGTAGAAGGATTCTCTGTGGTGTCCGGGCTAACCTCATTCAACCACCACTTAGAGCAGTCAGTCATCATCCCATACCCAAAACCACTGTAATATACAAAATACCATGCAAGGAATGTGAGAAACACTACATTGGCCAAACCGGAAGAAAATTGGCAATACGGATACATGAACACCAACTAGCCACCAAGAGACACGACCAATTCTCACTTGTCTCGCTACACACGGACAACGAGAGACATGAATTTGACTGGGACAACACACCCATAATTGCACAAGCCAATCAGAGACACGCCAGGGAATTCCTGGAGGCCTTGTATTCTAACTAGAACTCCTTTAGCAAACACATTTGAATTAGACGCTGTGTACAAACCACTGAGAAACAGAACTGGAAGTGGTACCGAACACTCCAACAAACTGAGGCATATAAATATCAAGCGGGACAGAACACCAACACTTCACCGGAGGCACACCCTAGCAGGGTGATGAAATATTTGCAACCAAACCCATTGGCTTGGTGAGCATGTCTACAACCTCACTCACACCTCGAGCGACAAATCTTCTTAAACTTTAGCTGTCATCTCATCGGTGTTCATAAGATTTTGCGTAAATTGGTTGCTGTGTTTTCTTACATTATAACCATGATTATACCTCAAAAGTAACATGTTGGCTGTAAAGCTCTTTGGGATGCCCTGCGGTTACCAGAAATGCTGTTTAAATGCAGTCCCTCCTTGATTTCTTCTTTCAGCATACCACATTCCAAATACTCTCTTTAAAGCAGTATGTAAGAACAAGATCCTTTTGCATTTGTGAAAAGTTGCAGAAAGTAATTTCAGAAGGTAAACTGTGCTAAAAGGATGAAACTACGAAGGAGGATGATACAATAACAGCAGCATTGCATTTATATAGCACCTGCAACATGATAAGATACCGCTGCCCAAACCTTTTCGCACTGTGACCTCATTTTGAGGCATGAAAATTGTGGTGGTCCCTCACCAAGAACAATGAGAGCAGGAACAGAGAAGGAAATGACCTGGAAGAGCAGAAAAGACTCTGTGTTGACCATTGCTGCTTCTGAGCTTGCGATCTGACAATTTGAAGTCCTGTGATGAAATATCACAAGGCGTTTTATAATCAATAAAAAGTTTACACCAAACCATATAAAGAGCTACTGTATTAGGACAAATAAACAGATGTTTGTTCAAAATGTACCTTTTGAACTAAAATCATAAAGAAGGAATGTGCATGAGACAGGCAGCGAAGAGCAGTTCCCAGGCAGTTGATTGAACAGCCAGCAGTGGCGGAATGGCATCCCCAATTTAAAATCAAAGGTCAGACTAGGAGAAGTGCAGATATCTTGGAGGCTTGTCGGGCTGTAGATATGTAGGGATGAATCAAATCGTGGGATTTGAAACCAATTCAGTATAGCACAGGAACAGGCCCTTTGGCCCACCATCAAGGGTGAACATTTTAACACTGGGGTATTGCAAGCAAATGTAAATCAGGGTGAACAAGATTTGGTGTGAGTTAAGATGCCAGGAGCAGAGTTTTGGATAAGCTATTCCATGTAAAGTGGAGTTGTCACAGATTTAGAAGTGTGGACAAGGGTTACAACAGTAGCTGAGCTAAAGTCAGGGTGGAGCTGGAGTTGGAGGTGGACTTGGAAATATATCGTCGTTCTTTCAGTCTCACTGGGTCAAAATCCTGGAATTCCCTTCCTAACAATGTTTCTACTCTAAATGGATTGCTGCGGTTCAAGAAAGTAGCTCACCACCACCTTCTCAGGGGCAACCAGGGACAGGTAATAAATGGTGGCCTAGGCAGTGATGCTCAAGTCCCATGAAAAAATGTAAAAAAAAAGAGTTGGGTGATGGAAGCAGCTGATCTTGGTGATGGAGCTGTTATGTGGTTGGAAACTAATTTTGGTTCTATGTGTAACACCAAGGTTCTGAATCACTTGTTCAGCCTCAAACAGATGCTGGGGAGAGTGGTGGAGTTTGCATGTGGGATTACCTTTTTATAGCCTGATTCTCATCCACTTCTGCACTTAATCCAAAATTATACATCCCTGCATACATAATCTGACTCCTTTTTTGTTTACCCTCACCCTCCCCTCCCCCCTCCCGTTTTTATTTTTCAGGAGAATTCCAGAAACCATGACTTCAAAAGTACAGTTGTTATGTTGGGGTCATACCAATTTGGGGCAGCTGGGGCTGGGTGACATACAGGAGAACATAGTTGTTCAGCCAAGGACGTCTTCATTCTTCAGCGGTAAAACCTTGCGAGAGGTGTCGTGCGGGAGGTACCATACGGCTTTCGTTCTACAAGATGGAAGTGTCTACACATGTGGCTCAAACATCTGGGGACAGCTGGGCCACGAGAAGGGAAGTTACAGTCCAGGTAATGACCACACAAGCGTCTATTTCCATTTTCTCTGCGTCAGTTTTGATGTACTTTCCACAAATGGGCAGGAGCGCAGCAATTGTGGTGCAAATGTGGCTGTTTTTTTTGTTTTGAGACTCCTTGGGTTAAAGAGTGGTGAGAAATGGATCTTTTAGAATTTGTTTAATTCATTCATGGGACGTGAGCAAACTGCAGGGCAAACTTTTATTGGACTTACTGTAGCCAAATTGCTTCTTCACGTTCTGGGTGGCCATGTTGTGGAAAGCTTCATGGTCCAGGCTGTGGAAAAAGCCCCAAACTCTCGACTCCTATCCCCTCTCCCTTCCCTCCCACTCCCAATTTGAGATTACCTGGCTGAAACAAGGATTTATCTGACAAATTACCAAACAACAATTGTGTGTTTCCAAATGAATTCAATGAAAGACTTGCATATTGCTCAGTTAGTAGCACTCTTGTCCCGCAGCATGCAGGTTGAGGGTTCAACTCCTATTCCGGAAACTTCTAGAATATCACTCCAGTGCAGTACAGAAGGGGGAGCTGCTCTGTCAGAGTTGCCTTCTTTTGAATGAGACGTTAAATTGAGGCCCTGTCTGTTTTTGAGTAAACACAGAATTACACCAAGGGATTATTTGAGGAGAGGAGATGTTCTCCTTGGTTTCCTGACCATTTATTTATTCCCCAGCTGGTGCCATGGGAGCATCTTTACGGTGTCACAATGGTACAGACACTTTAAAAGTACACCATTGGTTGTAAAGCACTTTGGGGCATCCTGATGTCATGAAAATAATTTTGGAAAGAAAAGTTATTTGGCTCATTACCAGTGTGAAGAGGATTGAGAAACCATAAGGCTGATCTTTGGAAAGCTACCATTCACAATGCTGACTTCTGCCATCTTGTGGCGATGGATGGCATCAGCTGTGAGCTGGATGTCCACTGATGTCCTGCGATCCTGCTTTCTTATCCTTTACCCAGAAGTGCTATCACACATAACTGAGCACCTTACCACCACCAAAGTCACCGTGACATTTTTCTTTTTGTTTCTTTTTGGTACCTAGTGACCCCCAGTAAAAAAAACTCATGTATCCAACTGAATATTTACAAGCAAAGTCCATTATGGGCAATCAAAGGTGAAGAGGCGGGAGGGAGAGCAGGAAGGGACTAATTGAAATTGGAGGTGGAGGGGGAAATAAAGCACTGCATCCCCGCTGGTGCCCACCTTTCTTTGAAGGCATCATGATGGACACCACATGCTCCCTCTCCAAGGAGATCTGGGCATGAATGTGACCACGGAAAAGGGTCAGGCAGTTGGCAGAGATGATCCCCTCCACAGTCTGGTGCCTGGACCTCTTTTTACAGCCAGCCTGGCCAGGTCCAGGAGCAGACCCATGGGATAATGCTCCGATCTGTCCGCACCTCTCTGCGCCGGGTGCACGAAGATCAGGAGCATGGGGCTGAAGTGCAACCAAAAACACAACAAAGGCTTTTTCAAATCACTAAAAAAAAGGGAATGCAAACACCCACAGCCAATATACACGTGCTTCACAGACTGCACAGCGCTACAAAATAAACAGATGGGCTGGGAGTGAACCACACCGCAATCTGAGGTTATAAGGAATGCTGTGAGTGACACCCTTCGCTTGGTGAAGGGTTTCGGCCCGAAATGTTGACTTACCTGCTCCTCGGATGCTGTCTGACCTGCTGTGCTTTTCCAGCCTCATACCTATGGAACATTCACCCCAGATTCCCAATGGAAAGAGGGTGGACTCCTGCTTAGAGAGCCCTCCATTTGGGGATCCCACCCCCTAGCGGTAAATAAGCACGCCGAGGCGTGTTCAGGCGACTGATGGAGTTGAGGCAGATGGTTTGCAGCAGCGGCTTGTACAAAAAAATGCTTCTTTGAGTGACAGAAAGACACATTGCACACAGCTAAGAGGTGCTCAGGTTGTGGGGCTTGGATTCCTGAGGGAGGTTCAGGACCTTGGGGCCAATGTGGTTTTCTGTCTGAGCAGCGGAATGCACCGATGGGATTCCACCACATACCTGAGCATCCTCCGACTGGTACGTGACATCGGGTCCAAACGCTGCCATAGCCAGGCGATGGATGGTATCAGCCGCGAGCTGGACATTCTCCAATACCCTGGCATCCTGGTTTTAGCTAGTCTCACAACTGGAAACATCTCTATATCCACCTCATCAAACCACTGCGGCATTTTCAGAGAAAAGCTGACATGAAAACAATTCAGTGTTGGAAAGGTAAGTATTTTGTGAATTCCCCCTTGGAATCAAAGAACACAGTTTAGCCCTTGAATTCTTTTTGCAAGAGGTATTTTCTGCTGTCATCACGTCTTATCTTGGCATCGCTCTTGCGCCATGCAGTATTTCTACATTCTGCCTTGCTATGCCAACTGTTTACCGACTTGTTGAAATGCCTGGCATGTGCCCCGTATAAGATTGTTGTGGGTTCGTTAAAAGTTGCCAAACTGAACAGGAACTTTACATTTGCTGTCACATAAGCAGAAGATCCCCCAAATTATTCTGCATTCCATTGACTGCAATAAATTGTCACATCTGTAATACATCATTTTCTAAAGCCCAGGTTCCATCATTGATCATCAAAGATGCCGAGTTCCATCAAAGCACAGGCGAAGGCCATTTGGCCCATTCAGCCAATACAAGCTCTTTGAAAAAGCTGAAAGCAAAAGCAGCGGTTGCCACGGAGCTATTCTATTATGTTTTAATATAATTTTCATGCCCTTCCTCATGGCTTCAGAGCCACCTCCAGTGGAATGAGGAAAATTCTGTCTTTGACTGTGTTTCTCACCTTCTCTCTCCAGCACCCCCCCTGAATTTTCTCTTTCTGTTTTACTTCCTTTCTGAAGTGCTGATGTATTTTGGCACTGTTCTTTTCAATCTATCTCACGTTTGTAAATTTGCATGATCTTAATGTAAAGGACCGGAAGACTTTGTAAATTAAATGTAAAAAAAAAATCACATTTAGAAAAAAACCTCTGGATATATAATCTTGTCTATTTTTGATACATCACTGCCCACCTGTCATGTCACCATATCGCTCAGAGACTTGAGTAAACCTACCAAATATTTCTTCAATCCATTTAAATCCTTGGGGATTTCTTTTGCTGTACTAGTTGTTTCCAGATGTTACTAGGTCTTGTGCGATGAGAAGACAAGAATTTACATTTGAATAGCACCTTTCATGATTTTGGGGTGTCCCGACTGCAGTTGAGTACGTGAGGTATAGTCCACTAATGTCATGCTGTGGGAAATGCAGTAACAATCTGCGCACACACTAATGAAATAATGAAATCATTTTCTGAAGAAGGGTCCCGACCCGAAACATCAGCTTTCCTGCTCCTCTGATGCTGCCAGGCCTGCTGTGTTCTTCCAGCTCCACACCTTGTTATCTAATGAAATAATGATCTGTTTATGTCATGTTTCACTTTTTTCTTCTTGTTTTTGACCTGAATGATGTTTGCTAGATCAATGCAGTAAGTCCTGTTAGATGGCTTCAGTTGGTTATCGGAATTCTCTCCCACCCCCGTCCCCTTGAGTGGGACAAGAACAGTCTAGTCAGTTAAGTACAAAGAAAGAGAGAAGCCAAAGTGAATGTAGGCCCCTTAGAAAATGATCGGGGAAAATCTTAATGGGGAAATGGACAATGACAGAGTTGAATAAATACTTTGCATCAGTCTTCACAGTAGAAGACACTAATTGCACACCAAAATTACCAAATATTCAAGGGCAAGATGAGGAAATAAAATGAATATAATAACTAGCATAGGAGAAAAAGTGCTAAAGATGGTTCCCTGGATGTGATGGGATGCATCCTAGGATATTAAAGCGCTGAGATCGAGAATGTACTGGTAGGAATCTTCCTGGAATGCTTAGATTCTGGAAAACTGCCAACGTAACACTCTTTATTTAAAAAGGGAAGGAGACAAAAAACAGGCAACTGTGGGCCAGTTAGCTTAATATCTGTTATAGGGAAAACACTAGCGTCTATTACAAGAATATGACAGCAGAGCATTTAGAAATACATAGTCTGATCAAGCAGATGCAATATGGCTGCATGAAGGACAAATGATACCTGACACATATTAGAATTTTTTTGAGGAGTTAACAAGCAGGAAAGAGGAATCGGTGGATGTAATATATTTGGATTCCCAGAAGACATTTGATAAAGTATCACACATTAGGCTTTTTAATAAGAAAGAGCCCATGATGTTGGAAGTAGTATAATTAGCATAGATAGAGGATAGGCTAACTGATCGAAGACAGAGGTGCGAAAGTGGAGTTAAGGATTATCAGATTAGCTGTTATTTTATTGAATTGTAAAGCAGATTCAATGGGCTGAATGGCATACATTTGCTCCTTCTACTGATAGTCTTATGGTCTAATGGAGACCGTTAAGGCATTCTGAGAGAGCATGACTTCACCTCAATTCATTCAATGGTCTTTACTCCGTATCCCTCCTTATCCTTCCCAAATGGAAATCTAGGGATCTCAGTCTTTAAAATTTTAATTTGATGCACTAGGGTAGGGGATGAGCAATAAATGCTGACCAAGCTAGCAACACCCACATTCCATGAATGGATTTTAATAACTAAAGGTGGCTCGTTTACAACCACCTCGAGAACAATTTGGAATGAACGCAGGCCTTCAGAGTGACACTCACACCCTGTTAGCAAATTTTAGAGAAAAAGTTATGCTCATTGAAGAACAACCATTGTTAAGGTAGCGTACACCCTCTACTTTAAAGTTTTTTGGCAGATAGTGACTGATATTGTATTGTTTGTAGGGAAATGAATTGATAGCAACATGCGTTAATATGCGCCTGTTTTTACAGCAGCTTCTAAATAGACCAAACATTGGGCAGTCTAAAGGTGCAATGAAAACGGTTTTGTTTTAAAAATTCATCCATTCACAGGATGTAGGCATCCCCGGCTGGTCAGCATTTATTGCCCATCCGCAGCTGTTAAGAAGGTGGTGGGGAGCTGCCTTCTTGAATTGCTACAGTCCATTTACTGAAGATAAACCCACAATGCCTTCAGAGGCAATTCCAGGATTTTGACCCAGCATCACTGAAGGAATGGTGATGTATTTCCAAGTCAGGATGGTGAGTGGCTTGGAGGGGAACTTGCAGTTAGTGGTATTCCCAGGTATCTGCTGCCCTTGTGCTTCCAGATGAAAGTGGTCATGGGTTTGGAAAGTGCTGTTTCAAGATCTTTGGTGAATTTCTGCAGTCCATCCTGTAGATGGTGCACACACCTGCTGGATTTGGTGGTGGAGGGAATGGATGTTTGTGGATCTGGTGCTAATCAAGTGGGCTGCTTTGTCCTGGATGGTATCAAGCTTCTTGAGTGTTTTTTGAAGTTGCACCTATCCAGGCAAGTGTGGAGTATTCCATCACACTCCTGATTTGTGCCTTGTAATTGGGGATGGACTTTGGGGTGTCAGGATATGAGTTCCTAGCCTCTTACCTGCTTTTGCAGTAATAGCACTTATAAGACTCGCCCGGTTAGTTGCTGGTCATGTTTTTGGGTTACAGGTAAAACTTAATTCACACACTATTCAGTTCACCATTTCTCTTCCCAAAAGGGCTTTACTGTGAAAGCTTGTGATTTCACATTAACCTGTAGGACTATAACCTGGTGTCATGTGATATCTGACTTTGTCCACCCCAGTCCAACACCGGTACCTGCACATCATAACTGTTCAGTGACACTTATTCTGCCCATTGCTCTCTCCATGGCCCAGAGCCCCCATCACGTGAGCACTTTATTTATTATCTCACCGAGCATATCGTCCCCGATTTCCTTTGTCACATCTTTAGTAGCCATTTATACAGCTGTCCAGGTATTGCCAGAGGATAAAAACAATAATATTTGAGAATGAGTTGTACTGGTCCAACCTGACTTTTATATCTGAAAATGGAGCTTTTCAGCATTTATTTCCAAGTACAGTTGTTGATTTCCTTCTGGATAAGCTCCGAGATACTCTCTTGTGACTTCACTGTCTTTGTCAAAAAGCACCTTAAAAATCTACCTTTTTGATGAAAATATTTGTCACCTGAGTTAATGTCTCTGTTTTGGTTTTGGTGTCAGGTTTTTTCTGATGGTCAGTCAATCTTGCAGAAAGCTTTGGGGCATTTTGCCTCTTTACGTGTAATATAGACAGGAGAAAAATTGAAGGCCCTTAAATTTTCTTCTGCTTATTGTGGCAATAAAGCTGTTCTTGGATAAATGAGTCATCAAATCAATAGACGATATGTGTATTCACTTTCTGACTGGCTTTGGAAAGTGGTGTACAATGTGGATGGATGTATTGGGTACCTAGTGAGATGAGAGCAAGTGAGTGGGGATAGGGATGGTGGGTGCACAGTCATAGCTGGAGGTCACCTGTTGAAGCCTCTGGATGAATAGTACCTCCTATGGGAGTATTTGGAGGGATATTGGTGGTAGGGGCTAAACACTACTTAACACAAAAAAAAATGTTTTCTGAGGAGATTTTGAAAGCAGGGCAGAAGGTAGTAAGACATGGATTCCGGGCTTCAGTTTCTGGCCTTTTCCCGTAGCCATGAGCTTGCCTTGGTGTCGATGGGTCAAGTTGCAAGCTCTGGACACTGGGCTGCCCCATACAGTGTCTGAGGTTTGAGAGGGCTGAGCCTCAATTGTCTGAGTGTCTGAATGTTTTTGAAATATGTTAGGAGTTTTTTGCTCATTGGGAAGAACTTGGGAGATGTATCACTTCAGATCTTTGAATTGTTGGGTTCGGACCTCCCCGTGGCAATGATATTTAAAGGTAAAGTGAGTACGTGCTGTTCAAGGGCTTCTAACTTGTAATTCTTATTATATACTAATCAATCCTCACTGCATAATGGGAATCAGTTGGCACAATCTGTGCTGAGACGTTATTTATGGACTATATGCACAGAAGCAGCAGAAAATGAATTTTGTATGTGCAAAGATTGCTTCCGGTTTTCTCCAAAGTTAACTTATCTCATGAACCATCCTATCTATTTTCTTCTGTACAGCTGGCCGGCTAGCCTTGAGTTGACATAACTTGATGCTCACCTTTAACCTTTTCCATTTTCATTAGAACAAGTTGCAGCACTAGATGCCCAGACGATTGTCCACACAGCTTGTGGAGAAGCCCACACTGTTGCCCTCAATGACCAAGGTCAGGTCTTTTCATGGGGAGCAGGAAGAGATGGTCAACTAGGGATCGATTCCACTGAGGAGACTATCCGAATACCAAGGTACCAGACAGTCCTCATGGACAGTCTTCAATGTGACGTTGTGTGCTGCAGAGATTCAATGTCTGCTTACACTATGTTTAATATTGGAACTGGAATAGTGCATTGTGGCGGGCATCTATAAAACATAGAAACAGGAGTAGGCCATTCAGCCCCTCAAGCCTATTATAGAGTCATACAGCAGGGAAACAGACCCTTTGGTCCAACCAGTCCATGCCAAACATAATCCCAAACTAAACTAGTCCCACCTATCTGCTCCTGGCCCACATCCCTCCAAACCTTTCCTATTCATGTATTTATGCAAATGTCTTTTAAACATTGTAATTGTACCCACATCAACCACTTCCTCAGGAAGTTCAATTCAAATGCAAACCACTCTTGGTGTAAAAAATTTGCTCCTGTGTCTTTTTAAAATCTCTCTCCTCTCACCTTAAAAATATGCCCCCAGTCTTAAAATTTCCCATCATAAGGAAAAGTCACTCACTATTAATCCTATCTATATCTGTCATTATTTTATAAACTTCTATAAGGTCGCTTCTCAACCTCCCATACTCCAGTGAAAAAAGTCCCAGCCTATCCAGCCTTTCTTTATAACTCAAACCTTCCATACGCGGCAACATCCTGGTAAATCTCTTCTGAACCCTCTCCAGCTTGATAATATCCTTCCTATAACAGAGCGACCAGAACTGGACATAGTATTACAGAAGAGGCCTCACCAATCTCCTATACAACCTCAACATGACTTCGGTTCTGCCCTTCAGTGAGATCATTGACCAATCTGTGGCCTAACTCCCAAGTATCTACCTTTTGCCTCATATCCCTTAATTTTTTGTTAAGCAACAAAGTAGTATCTATCTCATTTAAAATTAACAACTGATCCTGTATTAACTGTCATTTGTGGAAGAGACTTCCAAACTTCTACGACCTTTTGTGTGTAGAAGTGCATCCTAATATTTCTCCTGTGCGTTCTGGCCCTAATTCTCAGACTGTGCCCCCTAGCTCCAGGATTCCCAACCAATAGAAATTGTTTACCTTTATCTACCCTGTGTGTTTTCCTGTTAATAACTTGAAGATATCAATCACCTCGCCCTTTATACCTCTAACCTCTGGAGAAAACAGGCCTAATTTGTGTAATCTCTCCTCATAACTTAACTTCTGAAGTTTGGGTATCGTTCTTGTAAACCTACATTGTTCTCCATCCAAGGCCAATACATCCTTCCAAAGGTGTGACGCCTAGATCTGCTGTCAGTACTCCAAGTGGGGTGTGATTCTGTTGTTTGAATTACAAGTGGTTTTAATGAAATCCTTTTAATTCTGGTGTGTTGAATAAGTAATAAGTACTGAACTGTTATGCCTAATTCTGTGTCTTTGACTGCTGTGAAACTTGGCAAAGTGAAGCTTATGAAATAACAGTGCACACTGGACAGCATCGCTTTATTTCTGTTGTTCAGCTGTGCATGTGAACACCAGCGTTTGCTGTCCTATTTCTTCCTTAGTGAGGGTGAGTGCTGATTGCATCAAGAATACTCATTGAGGCTAAATCTTTGCAGACATGATTTTCTCTCTCTCTCTCTTTTTTTTTTTATCTCCCGTTCTCTCTTTGACTTTAAGTGAGCTTTTCTTCTCCAGGTTAGTCCGGACGTTGAACGGATGCGTGGTCATACAGGTCACTTGCGGAAGTTGGCATTGCATGGCACTTACTAAAGGTAACTCCGTATAGTCTGAATGCACTAACTAACCTCACCAAGACACTGAGCTATGACCACCTCTGAGGTCTCAGTAACACGTATGGTGGAGGGGCAGCTTCAGTCTTTGACCTTGTGCTGTTGAATCAGCCAAAATTGTAGTTTCCAAGCAAACTGGTAGGTTGTACAACAAGTGATTTTTGCTCTGCCAGTCCAGAGCACTGCTGTGAAGGTGCAACATCCCATAGTGTCTTTTCCTAAACTTATTTGATACGCCAACATCCCCCCAACTGCGCGCCCACCCCACGCCAACCCCATCTCCCATTACCTGTGGCAATGCTATTGTCTTAAATCTCAATGGGTAAATTGTACTTTAGATGAAAGTGTAAAATGGGTGATGCCCACCTGGGTAATAAACATCTTTTACCGTTCTGGTTTCTCTTCACGGTTAATGGTAGAGGAGTTTAAAAGATACCTGACATGCCCTTTTCACTGATATGGAAGGTCAAAATCATTCCCCCTTACATGTGCAACCTCTGGTTGAATGTCAGAAGCTAATGCTATATTTATGTAACGTTGATGGAGAATTGTTGCTTCAGTTGGTGTTTTTGTTCTTGTTTTCTTTTCCTCTAGATAGCCGTCTCTTTGCTTGGGGCCAGAATGCTCATGGCCAGTTGGGCCTGGGGAAAAGTTATCCCTCCCAGACCAGCCCCCAGTGTGTCAAGTCTCTGACTGGGATTCCGCTGGCTCAGATCGCTACAGGAGGGACACACAGCTTCACTCTGTCGCTGTCGGGGGCAGTGTTTGGCTGGGGGAGGAATAACTGTGGTCAGCTAGGACTCGGTGACGATAAAGGTATGCAGTTAACAGAGCGGTGTGAGTTTTTTTGGGAACGATTGGTATGCAGTTTCTGATGAGCCTAACTCCAGTCAGGAAACTTGTGTTCATGGAAAAGTGATGGTCAGGAAAAGACTAGCTAGCACATTAGCCTGCCCTGATATTTTGTGCTGACTGTTTTCCAGGTAGAATGAGGTGTATTAGGAAGCAGAGCTGGTAGCAAGGTTGTAACTGGTTATATATTCCTGCCTCTGAGTGATCTTGTGGAGGTGGATTTGGATCCAGCAGGTGGATAGCCAGTTAGACTTTCATTCACGAGATGTTGGCATCACTGGCTAAGCTGATATTTGTTGCTTGTCCCCAGTTGCCCTTGAAGGTGGTATTGTACTACCTTCTGGGATGTTGGAATAGTCACTGTGCTGTAAGGGAAGGAGTTTGAAGATTTTGACCCAGTGATAGAGAATTAACAATGATCTAGTTCCAAGTCAGGATGGGGCGTGGCTTGGAGGGGGACTTGTGGAGTGGGTGGTATTTCAATCCATCTACTGCCTCTGCCCATCTGGATGGTAAAGGTTGTGGGTTTAGAAGGTGGTAATGTTCTCCAAGGCACAAACTGGGATTATTCAAATTAAAAGGTGTGTTAGGCCTGGAGAGACTAAGGTAGTTTTATGAGAATATACAGCAGAGTTGAATTATAAATGTTCTACTTCAAGTAAGCGCCAGCCTCACCATGCTTTTTAAATTCAGTCTTGATGAAGAGGGGGAATTGCTAGCAAGGGTAGCCCTTATTATCCACCCCCAACACCCTGAGGCAGTGGTGAGCCAACTCCTTGAATGGTGCAGAGTTCACCTCTTTGGAGGATATTGACATTGACGTGGAACTGATTTCACATCTATGCTCAGAACACACAGGGATGGTGAGTGAAATGGTTCCAAAAAATGTCCAAATTACCTGGAAGAATCAGATCAATCAAGGTGGGGGGGTAGGGGGGGGTGTGTGTTGGAAGAGGTGGAGTAAGCTTGCAGCCGAGGCTGGGCTTGGTGGCATGAGTCTACAGGGAGAGTCGACGACTAGAGGGCAGACTCTTAGAATAAAGGGGTGCCAATTTAAAACTGAGATGTGAAGGAATTTCATCTGAGGGTTATAAGTCTTTGGAACTTCTTGCTACAGAGAGCTGTGGGGGCAGAGCCCTTGTGTATATTTAATGCTGAGATAGATAGGTTCTTGATCTGTTGGGGAATTAAGGGTTACAGAGAAAGGGCAGGAAAGTGGATATGTGGAATGCTAGATCAGCCATGATTCTACTGAATGGCGGACCAGGCTCGAGGGGACAAGTAGCCTGCTCCTGTTGCTATTTCTTATGATCTTATGATATAAGGCCAAGGGGGAATGAATCTCTGTGTGCAAGGCCTGGGGGGAGCAGGCAGTTCGCCAGGTCAGGTGAGAATTGAATGACTAGAAAGGGACTGCAAAGAGGTGGAGGAATAGAGAATCAAAGGTGACAAAGTGGGAAGAGGGAGGGATACTGCCAAGGGAAGTCTATCAATAAATCAATACCTGCTTTAATAGGAGCCAGGAAATCTCTAAGTAATGAATTCCTTGCAAATTAATGTGCATTTCGTGAAGTGTGTGTCAGATATTGTCAACAAAACCTTTTGTTGTCTTGTATCCATTTAAATATTATGCATCAAAGAAATTTCAACTTTCCTTGTGTGATGTAGCTTTTATGTTTCAAGGAGGGGTGATAAAAATTGAAGACAATGATGAATTCTATTAATTCTGCTTCCGAGCATCCAAATGTCACATAGGTCAACACAAATACAGAAGATAACGTTATGACATGACTACATCTCACCTAATGAATGAGTTAATGAGAATGAAAAATTAGCTTCCCGAAAATGAGAGGTGTTTTTTAACTTTGACCCTTCATTCGCATTATAGATCTTATTGGGGTTCAGAGTAAACATGGGACATTTAAATATTATTCCAAATATTCGGAATTTAAATTATGAAAGAATATTAAGGAAATTATTTCTTCAGAAAGGTTCTCCAGGTTATGGATTGCAGGTTTTCTTCTCAAATGAATTGGTTGAGTTTTTCCTGACAATTATTCGTGGTACAATACAGGGCTGACATTTAGCAGCTCTTCATTATATAGTGGGATTTGAACTCCAGTTCTCTGAATTCATCATCCAGTAACATAACCACCACGCTATTGTTTCCTGGCAGATATTGGGTTTGAAACTGCTGAATTATCGAACTCTTTTTATTTCTGCCAATGGTGCATAACAGTCGATTAGTGAACAGATTGTATCTGTTTGCATTTGTAGATCGAGATGTCCCCAATCATGTCAAGTTCCTGAGGAGACAGAAAATTGTTTACATTAGCTGTGGTGAGGAACACACAGCAGCTCTAACAAAGGTACAGTTTCCTTTTCATATGAGGAATGTGTGTGTCATTGGAAAGACCAGCATTTATTGTGTTATCATCCCAGCTGATGGTACTACTGGACACATCCAAGAATGATATCTGGCCTGATGGATTTTTTAAAAAATTAATTAATGTGATAGTCATTCACTGAGACGTTGTTGCACAAAGCTGCAGATTTTCTTTAACAATGGAACAGAAGTTTATTACACAAAAGATGAAAACCAAAAGCCTAGATATAGTAAACAGTTAGAAAAATCTTAACCATGCAACAAAACAAAGTTTCACTCTTTCAGTCTTCTTTTTGTCCAATATCATCATTGAGTGATTCAAATCCAGAGAAATTACCCCTCAACATCAAATCATTAAGTTTCACTTAATTGATTCTCCACAGTTCTTCCCTGTAAATTGTGAAGTCATGTTATGTGAACAATCACAAAACTGAGGGGCTAGACTTCCCCAGATTTTAATAACCTGCCAATTTCTAACCAAACACTCCTGGTTTAGAAGCTTCATAATTTTAAGAACACACATTAAAACATCAGAACTAGGAGCAGGAGTAGGCAATTCAGCATCTCACCCTGCTGTGCCATATGATGCGATCATGGCTGATCTCATTTCAGCCTCAACTCCATTTTCACACCTGCTCTCCATAACCCTTCAGCCCATTACTAATTACAAATCTGTCCATCTTGCCTTAAATTTAGTCAATGTCCCAGCATCCACCACACATCGGGGTAGTGAATTACACGGATTCACGATCCTTTGAGAGAAATAAGTTCTCTCAATGTCTGTTTTAAAACTGTTACCTCTTTACCCTAAAACTGAGCTCTCTTTCCAGATTGCTTCACATAAGGAAACATCTTTCTATGGCTGCTTTGCCAATCACCATTAGCATTGAAATATCTCCACATAGGCCAGTATCTGGTCACCAAGTTACCTTTTATTTACAAGTGGAGAGTCCTTGATACTGATCCAGCTCATTCAGAGTGAGCAAGATGTCTGACCCTCCCGTTCTTATCAGTCAGCCAGGGCTTCCTGATTGGACCAGATTAATAGCTCCAATCAGGGAACTCCTATTCTATGATGTCCACCTAGTTGACCTTGTTACAATCACTGCAGGCATCTTGTAAACCTCAGTTAGATCTCCTCTCATTCTTTTAATTCCAGAGACTATGGGTCTAAACTGCTCAATCTCTCTTGAGACAAACCTGTTCTCTCTGGAATGATTCTAATCAATTTCCTTTGAACTGCCCTCCAATGCAACTACCTGTCCCCTCCAGTAAAGGGACCAAAACTGTACGCCGTACTTCTGATGCCGTCTCACTAATGCTTTGTATGGTTGCAGCAACATTTCCTTACTGTTATACTCTATAGCTTTGGTAATAAACACCAAAATCCTATTTCCATTCCTTATTACCTGTTGTACCTGCGTAGTAGTCATCTGCGATTGATGTATGAGAACGCCCAGATCCTGCTGGACTGAAGCACTCTGAAGATTCTCTCCATTTTTTTAGATATTGAGTTGCCTTTCTATTTCTCTGACCAAAGTAGATAACCTCTCACTTATCCATGTTAAATTCATTTGCAAAATTTTGGCACATTCACCTAAACCTTTGCATTTGTAAATTTGTTATTTCTTCATTTCAACTTACTTTGCTACCTATTTTAGTGTAATCTTCAAACTTGATGCAAGGATAGAAAGTACTAGAGCCAAGTAATTAATATAGATTGTATATAGCTGGGGCATGAGGACCAAACCCCGTGTCACCCCACCAGTTATGTTGTGCCAAACAGAAAAAAGACTTATTTATCCTGACTCTCTTGTCAATCCTCTATCCAAGCAAAACAAAAGCCCTAACCCCACAAGATCTTACCTTGTATGTTAACCTTTTGGGTGTGACTTTATCATATGCCTTTTAGATGTCCAGACGTACTACATCTGAAGGATCCCCTTTATTCATAGTACTTGTTACATTTTCAAAGAACTCCAGCAAATGTGATTTACCCTTCATAAAAATATGCTGACTCTGATGGATTGTATTTTGACTTTCCAAATGTTCTGTTATTATTTCCTTAATCATGGATTCTGACAATTTCCCAACGATATGTTAAACTAGCGGGTCTGTAGCTTCTTACTTTCTGTCCCCCTCCCTTTTTAAATAAGAGCTTTACATTAGCATTTTTCCAATCCACTGGAACATTTCTCACATCTAGGGAATTTTAGAATATTATAACCAATGTATCCACTAGTTGTGCTGCCACTTAGATTAACTTAGACTAGGATGTAGACCATCATGACCTGGGGGCTAAATTAAGCTTGTACTCTCAAGTAACTGTGCTTTCCCTAAACTGTCCTATACACCTTTCTTCTGACCTCAGTCAGAACTCTGAAAGTTTTTGGGCAATTCAGTCCCTGAGTTTTAAGCTGAAATCAATCCTTGATTATCCTGAAGGAAAAACAAGCTAATGGCCCTTAATGTTTACCCCCGTTGTTGTAAACTCTCACATTAAAAACAACTTCCATTAACATTCCAGAGGTCCCTTTTCTTTGCCACATACTGGATAAGGTTACTGTTCTAGAAAGACTGGTTGACTTTTTTTTACAAAAGTAACCAACTGTGCATGCTATTATTTTAAATCCAAACTCTAAAGATGACCTATCTCAGTCAGACATCTTTCATCACAGTGGCCCATCACTAAGTGTCTTTGAGAAAGTGGTGATGAGGCACCCCTTTGTAAATTGGAAGCATACTTGAGGGAAGTAAACTTGCCAGGCTATAGGTAAGAAGAGTGGAACAGGACTGACTGGATTGCTCTGTAGTGACCTGGCATGGATGCACTGGGCTGAATTGCCTACCTTTTGAGCCATAATGTTGTGTGTGTCATTCTGCAGGCAGTCGGGTGTAGGAGGCTCCCACTATGCAAGATTGAATGGATGATTGTAGCTCCAGGGCAGGGTGGTGTGTTGGCTTCTAAGGGGTGGTGTCTCTATGCACCACATACCCTTGTGATTCTAACGGTGTGGGGTCGAGTTTGTGGGTTTGAATACTGCTACAGAAGAGTTGCTGATGTAATTTTACATCCACTGTCATGAAGTCAATGGAGTGCTACACTACCTCATGGTGAAGACTTCAAAGTTGTGTTTTTGATGCTTAAAAGCAAAATACATGGCTCCATTATTTGTAATTAACCGGCAGTGGTCAGGATATTGTAAATGAACACCTAGAATGTAAAAACGTAGCTTGAATAAAACTTGACAAGCACCAGTCTAGAGTCATAAAGTTAGACAGCACGGAAACAGACCCTGAAATCCAACCAGTCCATGCCGAACACAATCCCAAACTAAACTAGTCCCACCTGCCTGCTCCTGGCCCATATCTCCCCAAACCTCTCCTTTTTATGTACTTCTCCAAATATCTTTTAAATGTTGTAATTATTTACCCACATCCACCACTTCCTCAGGAAGTTCATTCCACACATGAACCACCCTCTTTGTAAAAAATTTGCCTGTCACGTCTTTTTTAAATCTCTCTCCTCTCACCTTAAAAATGTGCCCCCTAGTCTTGAAATCCCCCATCCTAGGGAAAAGACAATTACCATTAACTCTATCTATACCCCTCGTTATTTTATAAACTCCTATCAAGCCACCTCTCAACCTCCTATGCTTGAGTGAAAAATGTCCCAGCCTATTCAGCCTTTTTTTATATAACTCAAACCATCCATACCCGGCAACATTCTGGTAAATCTCTTCTGAACCCTCTCCAGCTTAATAATATCCTTCCGATAACTGGATGACTAGAACTGGCCACAGTATTCCAGAAGAGGCCTCATCAATGTCGTGTACAGCCTCAACATGCCTTCCCAACTCCAATATGCGAAGGACTGAGCAATGAAGGCAAGCGTGCCAAGCACCTTTTTAACCATCCTGTCTATAGCATGGAACTCCCACTGTAATCTAAATTAATGGACAGTGTAGCCTGGGCTTCATACAGTTATTCCCCTTGAAGTAGAATTTTGATATAGATGAGGCTCTATGATGTTTCCTTCCTGCGTTAGAGGTGCTACACAAATGGAAGTTGTTGCTGTTGCTGCTGTTAAGTTAGCAATGTAGTAAAGGAACTGCCATCTATGCACCCAAAGAGCACAATGTTCCCAGTCTCCACCCTACTTGTAGATCAGCTTTGAAATATTCCAGTCTAATTGTACTGTATCAGCCATGATCCTATTAATTAGCAGAGCAGGCTTGAGGTGTTGAGTGGTCAACTCCTGTTCCTGTTTCTTATAGTCTTATGGTATTGTAATGTAGGTGTATACAACTGCCTGTCTATAATTTAAAGGCATTGACAGATTAATTTATACTGTAGTGTTAATTTTACAAATTGTTCATTCCCATTGCATTTTGTGTAACCTTCACCCAGAATGGAGGTGTTTTTACTTTCGGAGCTGGTCTTTGTGGGCAGCTGGGACATAACTTCATAAATAATGAAATAAATCCTCGCAGAGTCCAAGAATTGATGGGAAGTGAAGTCTCCCAGATAAGCTGTGGAAGGTGAGTATGTTTGATAGAAAATCAGCTTGGGCAATGCACTTGAGTGAGTTCTAATTGTTTACTTATCTGTACTGCAAAGGTCCACTTTTACTGGTAACAACCTGGTGCATGATGATTGCATTGTATAAGCTAGCTGTGCTTCAAACACACCAATTTCTGTTTTAACAAAACTACACACAATGATCACTACTTTCCTTGAAGCATGACTGGTTATGTTAAGAATTTCATTCTGAAATTACCGAGACAGGCAATCAGTTGTATCAACTGTATCTTTAGAGATAGGCAATCACCTTTAGGGACTGATGATAAATACATCCATGCTAAGAGCTAACTTAAAAAAGACAACTTGTAATTGTGAAGCGCCTTTTAATATTGAAAAAAAATTGCGGCTATTCTCCGAAGTGTAAACAGATAAAACAGGCCTCAGCTCGGACATGTGGTATGGGTGGTTTGTGGCGCGGTCAAAGAGATAGCTTTAGTTAGTTTGTACAGTTTTGGATTACTTGTTACTTTGGTTAGACCCTCAGCATGCGACTCTTATACCTAACATTTTATTCCAGTCATTTGGTTAGTCTCCAGCACCACTTATTTTTAATTTTTTGTGATTATCTCTCTGCCTCAGTTAATCACATTATAGGTCATCTCTTCACTTGTTATTCAGCTGTTGACACTTTACTCATTCTGTCTGACACTCTCTTGATCACCCACAGAGACTTATTATTTGGCCTGTTGACACTCCAGTCACACGATTTGTATGATCTATTGATCTCTCTGATTATAAAGTCTGTGCCTGGGTGTTCTCTTCACTTCACTTGATGAAGGGGCAGTGCTGTGAAAGCTTGAAGTTTCAAATAAACGTGTTGGACTACAATCTGGTGTTGTGTGACTTCTGACTTTGTCCACCCCAGGCCAACGCCAACGCCTCCACATCATGGCTACTAATGAAACTGCCATCTTTACCTGGTCTGCCCAGTATATGATTCTGGAGCCACAGCAATGTGGTTGACTCTTATCTGTCCTCAGGGCAATCAGGATTGGGCAATAATGACCCAGTCAGTGCATAAATAAAGAAATCGGAAAAAGAAACTGGGATAACAAAAAAATTGCACGAACATTATTATGAACATAATCTCAAAATAAATGAGACAAATTATTGTCTGGGTCAAGGGGCAAACTTAAAGTGTGTAAAATCATGGGGAAAAGCAAAAGAAATTGTTAGATTTAATTAGACTTTTAACAATGGACCAAAGGAGTGTTCATGTACTTGAACAAAGAGTTTGCACAGTTTTGAGGCCAGAAGTCTATAGTATCAGCCTAGTGCCACCATGTGGCCATCAGACACGCTGGTAGCTTGAATTTGGAGCTCACTGTACAGGTTGCATGTTGTACAACTCTCCATGTATTTCTGACCCAAACCACTTGCTGGGCACCTGGCCTCAGTGCTCCCCCCTCTCCCCAGCATCCCCTCTGTCAATTTTCTATGAAAATGGAATGGGTTATACCCCTGTCACATCCCTGTTCATTTTAACACGCACCCCCCTATACCCCACAGTAAGGGACTGTAGGGTTAAATTATGAGAATAGGTCACATGAGCCTGGTGTCTAATACCCTGAGTTTAGGACGTTGGATTGATGTGTTCAACTTAATAAAAGGATTGGATAAGGTCAGTGCAAAATAAACTGTTTTCACTGGTGGTAGTTCCAAAGAAAGCTCCACATTTGGAAATGGATTATCCATCCTGTCAGAATAGCTCCTTTACACACACCATTGCAGCTTGATACATGAGCCAGCTGTGCCAGGCTGCAGGAAGTGCACAGGTGCTCGCTGGTGTCACGAGAGGTGTTGGGTGAGGTGAAGGCCACAGCGAGCAAAGCGGAGCTTTCCCTCTGCGGTGGCGTCTGTGGAGTTGATCTCCTCAGACACTGCTCCTTCACCGTGCTGGGTCTATTGTTGTCATCTCACTACCCTGCCTCTTCCAGCCACTGCTATCTTCCAGCACATGTGTACGCCCATTGCTTCACTGCTGGTGCCGTTCACAGTATCTGCATCCAGTTGGAGTCAGGCCATTCAGAAGTGACATCAAGAAGCAGCTTCAAGACAAAAGGGAGTGAATTTTCAAGCTTGAGACCATGATTGAGCTTTGCCTGGCAAGGGATATGGAGCCAAGTAATTAGAATTGAGGTGTCGATCTAAACGAATACTGGAACACACTCGAGGGGCTGAATGACCTTCTCTTGTGTGTGTTTTTCTTCCTAAGTGATATCCACCCATTGTTGCTTTTGTGCCGTTTTGTGGATGGGCTTAGTGGAATGCTGCTTGGGTGATGGAACGGTGTTCTCCGATGTGTTTGTACAATCATCTGCTTTCAGTAAAGGAGCAAAAAAGCCAGCTGCTCCATCAAGCCTGATCCATCCTACACTGTCTACTGTCACTCCCAATTCCTCACTTGAGACTAATGCCAAAACTTGGGGAAAATTCCTTTCTGACTTCCCTCCTGTGACCATGAAATCTTCAAGCCCTTTGCTACTTGCTCACAATCTGAGAATGGCCTCCTCTGGCAGAGAGTCCCTCCAGTTGCCCACCAGGCTGCTGATTATGGTGCAGCAGTCCATTTGTAGATTTCTACTTCTACGCTCTGGTAGTTCAAAGCCACCCCAATCAGTCAGAAAACCTGCTTGCAGATTTGACACTTATTAGGCTTGAGACTTGAGCTATTAACTCTTAAGTGCCTTGTCGTGTAAGTGAATTACAAAAACAATCCCGATCTCTTGCATTGATGTGATAGTGCAAAGCAAAGAACTGCGGATGCTGGAGATTTGAAACAAAACTGGAAATTGCTGGTGAAACTCAGCAGGTCTGGCGGCATCTGTGGAGATAAAGCAGAGTTAGTGTTTTTGAGCCCAGTGACTGTTCTGATTAAGAGTCGCCAGACTTGAAGCATTAACTCTGCTTTCTCCCCACAGATGCTGCCAGACCTGCTGAGTTTTACCAGCAATTTGCATCTTTCACTAATGTGCCAATCTCTGAGTCGCAATGTTTAGTCAATTTCAACAGGTCTTTAAATTGTCTCTGTGACTAAGCTAATATTTGCTTGACCTGCTATTTCTTTGTGTCTTTAAAAGAATCTGGCAAAAGATACAAAGGGCCATCTTTACATAAATTTACCCAGGAAGCTTTAATAATAGATTAGAATATTTCAGAAAAGAAATGCAGATTATTGTCTTGATTTAAGAAAAATAATTAATTTGGTTAATTTAATCAATAGGTTAAACTACTTTAAATTGATCAAAGCAATGAATAAAATGTACAAATTATTAATAAAGGTCAGATGCCAAGTGCAGCAGAGTATATCAAGTTTGAAGCACAGTATTGTTGTAACATGTTCTTCCTTGTTCCAGACAGCACACGCTTGCCTTTGTCCCTTCTTCAGGCTTACTCTATGCATTTGGACGTGGCAACAGAGGCCAGTTAGGATCGGGACATACAGTTAACTCTCAGGTTCCACACAAAGTAGCTGGAAACTGGGTAACTCACACACACAAGCCACATCCTAACGGTGAGTGAAGTTTCAAGGCTGCCCTGGATTGAGCAATGCAATTTCTTCCCCTTATATTCAGTGTGAGTATAATTCACCCTCCACCTCAAGAGCGAGGTGTTTCAGTTTATCCTGGCCTAGTTTTAGCAGGAAGCTACCTCCTTCTGTTAGTTACAGAGACAACAAGGTGCAGGGCTGGATGAACACAGCAGGCCAAGCAGCATCTTCTGTTAGTTATCAGTTTTGATAATATTTCTGATTTTGCAAAGTTGTACCAATTGCAATCCTTCATAATTAACTTGTGAAATTGTCGATTTTTTTTTCTCTCTCTCTCTCAATGGTTAGTGCTGCTGCCTCACAGCACCAGGGACTTGGGTTCGATCCCACCCTCGGGCGACTGTCTGTGTGGAGTTTGCACATTCTCCCCATATGTGCTGGGGTTTCCTCCAGGTGCTCCAGTTTCCTCCCACAGTCCAAAGACATGCAGGTTAGGTGGATTGGCCATGTTAAATTGTCTGTAGTGTTCAGAAAAGGCTAGCTGGATTAGCCATGGTAAATGTAGAGTTAAGGGATACAGTGTTGGGCTACATCTGGGTGGGATGCTCTTCAGAGGGTCAGTGCGGACTCGATGGGCCAAATGGTCTCTTTCCGCACTGTAGGGATTCTATGATTATATGATTCTGTGTATTGGATTTCATGGGATGCGGGAGTTACTGATGAGGCCAACATTTATTGCTAATCATTAATTGCCCTTGAGCAGTTTAGTACAACTGAGAGGCTTGCTGGGCTGTTTCAGAGGGCATTTAAGAGTCAACCACAGTGCTGTGGTTCTGAAATCACTTGTAGGCCAGACCAGGTAAGGATGGCAGATCTCCTTCTTAAATGTAAAGTCGCCATGTTTCTACCAGACCACGGGGCTGCTTTCCCATGGGAGAAAGATGACTGGTGGTGGTTTAACTTGAGGTGAGGGGAAAACTTGAGAAGGAGGGTCCTTCATAGTAACCTCAGTCAGTGCAGGAATTGAGTCCACACTGCTGGTTTACTCCGCATTGCAAAACAGCCGTTCAGTCACCTGAGCAAACCGACCTCCGAAAGGACTTTAGTGAACCAGATGAGGTACTTTTTTGCAACAATCAACAATAGTTCTTTGATTAAGTCACTGATTAAGATTTCATGAATTGAGTTGAATTGAATGCTCAGTCAGATGTCAAAGCTGCTGGTGGACCACAGCACCTACTGTCCTGGCCAACGTGCAATTACTGCCAAAGCAGAAAAGAGGGTCAATCATCTCCTGCTTATAGTATCTCGCTGTTTGAAAATTGTGGCAATTCAACCTCAAGCTGTTCCTCAGGAAGGTGAGAAGGCGGGTATCATGTGTACCAGCTCCTTTAACTTTAAGCCACATTCAGCCCCTATAATTATACATTTTGAGTCAAGTCTGAAAAAACGCAGAGACGTGATTCCTTAAGTAATGCCAGCACTGGTAATATAGATTTGGGGTTTAGTGCAGGCTGTGATATGATTGTGGAATTGCTTCCCCTTTGACAAATTGTTGATGCTGAGATTCTACTTTCTAAGCTTTTTGAACAGGATCTCCTTCCCTAAGATTAATCCCCTTCATTTGATATAGATTGGTGTACTGACTAATGGTAGGGGTAGAGAGCTGTCATGACTTTCTTTTTTATTCTTGTTTTTGTTAAAAATAAACCAATTAAATGACAGTTTTCTATTTTACAATCTTATGAAAAGAACTTTAATGGATTAAACAGCCCCTGGTGGGGCAGTATAACCGAAACAAAATCAAATTAAAATACCACTATCTGGGGTGATAATACATTCCAGACCCTGTGGTGCCCCCTGGTCTCTGAAGAATCTTGATTCTGCTCTCTTAAAAGAAAACAATAATCAAATCAAATAGCCCCTGGTGGGAGTCTGTAACAGAAACAAAATTTAATGGAAACTTACAAATCTAGAATGAAAACTTATTAAAATCAATCAGAATAACATTATCTGGCATGTCAAAGCACCGCAGCCCCTGAAGTGCTCTCTAAAGGCCGATCCCTCCATACTGAGTCCAAGGACCTATTTGGATAACAATGTTAGAGGACCATCAGTGAGTCTTAACAAGAAGAGGCACTTGTTTTAACAAGATGTCATTTATTGCATGATAGCAATAGGTGCAAATCATGTTGGCTAGTTGGAAATAATAATGACAGCAACAGGAGACAATGGTGATACATCTGTCTCCATTGGAATCTTGATCTCTTTTCCCCACCCAAACAGCGATAGGTAAGTTTTTGATTAGTAAGGGTATCAAAGATTATGGGGAGAAGGCAGGACAATGAGGTTGTAAACATATCAGCCATGATCGATTGGCAGAGCAGACTCGATGGATCAAATGGCCTAATTCTGCTTCAAGATTTTATTGTCTTATGTATCGTATCACCAGATAGGTGGAGCTCGATAGTCTCCAACTTTAACATTTTCAGAACCATTACCCTCTATGAGATAAATTAGAAAAATATCCCAGGACAGACCCTGATGCATTTGTGCTTTCTAGTACAGTGCGCCCTGTGCCAATAGCCTAAAGGATAATTTCTGCATGTTGAAAGATCCCTTGTTGGGTGGGTGTTTTGTGAGTCTCAAGATTGAATCCAGTGAATTGTTGATGATTTTAATCTAGCGGTGTTTTCTGAACCATAAGCTGCTGTGTGTGTTGAGACTTGCTTTGATCTATCGGCAGATCAGTCCATGTATCGTGTGCTGAAACATGTTTGCTGTGGAGGTGATCAGAGTTTCGCCCTATTCTTTCACCAGGAGGTGAGACCAAACCCATTTAAAAACCCAGGTCAATGCTTCTAAAGTGATTTAAAGTGATCCCTTGATTTAAAGGTCGAGGGGATGCGTTGAAGGACAATGGGAAATGGTAACTTTCAATTCATTCTCATTAAGTGATGGTCTAGAGCCAGGAATACAGTCTCAGTTTCAAGGACAGGCCATGGAAGAATGAGAGGCAGGGGAGCTCTTCACTCAGAGCGTGGTGACTCTTTGGAATTCTCCGTCTCAGAGTGGTAAAAGCTGCCTTGTTGAGTCTGTTCAAGTTTGGATTTGATCGATTATCTACACATTAAAAACATCAAGGGATATGGGATAGTGCAGGGAAATGGTATTGAAGTGAAAATATCAGTGTGTTCAATGAATGAAAGAGCTGAATGTCCTGCTCCTGTATTTTTATGAATGTGGACTCTACTGACCTTCATGTATTCTGTATTTTAATAGGGATTCCCATTAATAGTTTTGAATGATGGAGATTTAGACAAGTGGAATAAGAAATGCAAATTTACAAACTATGACATTTTTAAAATGCAGATTTTCTGTTTTTGTTTAAATTTAATTAGCTAAGATTTTAAATCTGTGAGCAATTTGGATGACGTGTCAGCTCCTTCACACAAATATTAGAACAATAATTTGTCCAGTGCTGGAGTGGTTATTATCTAGCAATGGTCAGCTTAAATTAAAGCACCTTTTCACTTTAACCCCTTAAAACATACACAGAAACGAATACTGATAAAAGCACAAGTGGGGACTAGATGGCAGAGTGTCACTATGATGTGCCATTTTGTACCTGCTCTTCGCTTGTACTATCTATCCCTTGGCCATCCTTGTAGCTGGCTAGACCATTTTGGAGCGTAGTCAGCTATAGTAGAGTGGGTCTAGAGTTAGGTATTCACCAGACAGGGTAAGGATGGAAGATATTATTTCCAAAAGTTTGGGTTTTGGGATGACCCAACTGTTTCAAGATCACTCAGACTGACACCAGCTCTTCATTGAAATAAATTGAAAGTCTCAGACTTCAGTGGTGGGGATTTGAATTCTCTTTTGCTGGATCCTTGGCTAGATTGCCAGTTCAGTGTTGTGAGGCTGCAAACCAGAAACGGTGGGAACGAAGTAGCTCATCATTTCTCATTGCTGTCTGTGGGACCTTCCTGGCTGCAAATTTGCTGCAGTGTTGGTTTATGCAACAGCAGTGATGGGAATTTTAAATAAAGATACTTTGCATTGTCTTCATCTGCAAAATAATGAAAACTAAGAAAGGGTGGGGAGTAGGATGGTCTAAATTATCCTTGGTTGGAGTTGGCACAGGTTTAACAGGCTGAGTGGCCTCCTACAGAGATGTTACTGTTCTCCGGTAGAATTAAAACTCCTTTCTTTGTTTCTGTGATGCAGGATTTTGCAGGCTTGAGAATTTGGTTAGGTTTTAATCAGCAAATAATATTCTGTCTTCATGATGAATTGGTGGCTTTCCCCTTTATTATGAATACTTACAGCTCAACCTACGGTCTTGCTTGGCTTTAGCTGCATTGATGTGATTGTGTGTATCTAAGGTTTTAGAGTAGATTTGTAGCTCAGGTTGTGGATGTTGTGGTTGGTTGGCTCACCCAGCTGGTTCGTTGTTCCGCAGACATTTCATTACCCTGCTGGGTAACATCATCAGTGCAGGCTCAGATGAAGTGCTGTTGTGTTTTCCCGCCTGTTATTTGAACTCTGGAGTCAATTCACCAGAGTTCAAATAACACAGAGTTCAAATAACAGGCGGGAAAACACAACAGCGCTTCATCGGAGGCTGTTCTGATGTTACCCAGCAGGGTAATGAAATGTCTGCGGAACAACGAACCAGCTCGGCGAGTCAACCAACCACAACATCTGTCTGTGTGTGTCTGGAATACATGCCAAAAATCTGTTTATAGGTTTAGTGAAGTTTTGAAGTGGAGGGTGTTTTGACTTGAATCTCTGTGATAAAACCAGATCAACCATGATCTAATTGAATTGCAGAGCAGACTTAAATGGGCTGAATGGCCTACTTCTCTGCAATGTCTTTTGCTCTTAAAACATCAGAGTTGAGCAGCAGGAGATTTTTGTCATGTTTTGAATTCAGCACACATTTATGACATCATATTTTCCTTCTTTTCATCTCAACTTCACGTACTTTATGTATTCTTCCAGAATTCACAAGTCCCTGATGATTTCCGCTGTTTGGATCCTTTGAAATGTGTCAGGATAATCAATAGCAACATGAATCGATGGATGCTAGGCCTTTCAGGGAAGGACGTACTTAAGTAAGTCTTGACCTAGCTCTGATTACTGGGGACAAATGTCTTAATTGGATTGGATTGAATTAGCTTTATTGTCACATGTACTCACATGAGTACAGTGAAAAGTTTACAGCATCTGAGGTACCAAGGTACCATGTACAGATTCTTCAGTACAAATTCCCAGGAAACAAAACCCAAAAAAGTTTTTAAAAAAAAAAAAATGAAACGTTTACCATTACAAGCCTTCAAAAATACAAAATCAATAATAAATTAGAAAGGTTAAAAAAAAAGGTTCAGAATAAGACTGCTACCACAATAATATAATAAAGGAAAAGAGAATTTAAGACAAAGTGCACTCAGTCCATTTCATGGCTCTGGGCTCGAGGACCAGACCACCCTCACTCCCCCTACCCCCACCATGCACCCCCGCACCCCCTCCCCCCCCTTCCCACCCCACCCCCCTTGGAATCCCAGGCTGAACCCACCACAGTGCTGAAGAAAATGCTAGACGGAGTCACAGACTGACAGGAGTCTCACAAGGAGACCCCAGCCAGCACATTGCCATTCCTTATGCTGCTCACCAAAGTTTGCACTTCGACCTCCCAGCTCCCTCCAAAATGGTAACTCCCAAACTCGATCTCTTACTTGGTCCCCATCCTTTTAAACTGTCGCTGCTGCTGCTCCATCTTTGCTGCTTGACCTGCCGGTCAGAAGAAAACAGCTCGAGTGAAGGGGCTAACTTTCCTTGCAGGTCTCGCCCCCATGGTTCTTTGTCTCTATCTCTCTTCGAAGATGTACTTTGGGGCATGTGTTTCTCATATGTGGTCTGGAGTCTCCTCATATTTAGCAACGTCAGAATGGCGTGCCTGCCCTTCCC
>NW_025966351.1:0-50000 GCF_021869965.1 Rhincodon typus
CACTTGCTTAGCCTAATGTTCCAGCTCTCATATATGCTGAAGGCTCTCTCTCCTGAAACACAAGGTTCACATTGCACATGTGGAAAGTTCTGCACATACCCACTTTGTGAAACGCTTTTCCAGTAAATAAACATGGCAGTGCCCAAATAAGCATGATAAATGTTAGTATACAGAATGGAATGATGTCACTGGCAGGATCCTAGACATGTATTTGTGAAAGTGTTTTAGAGCGTCATCAGATATTCTATGTTGAAAGAGACTTTGGAATATGTCAAGCAATCTGTCAGGGTGGTGTCCCAGGCCCAGTCATCTTCAGCTGCTTCATTAATGACCACCTCGGCATCATAAGATTACAAGTTGGGATGTTCACTGGTGACTACACAATGTTCAGCAACATTCAAGACTTCTTAGGAACTGAATCAGCCCATGCCTAAATGCAGCAAAACTTGAATAATGACCAGGTTGGGTTGACAAGTGGCAAGTAACATTCACACTACACAAGAGCCACGCAATGACCATCTCCAGCGAGAGAAAACCTAACAATCGCCCTTGACATTCAGTGCAGATTCTGTAATACTATTATCTTGGAGCTTACAATTGACCAGAAACTAAACTGGCCCAGTCATATAAATCCTATGGTTACAAGGACAGTTCAGAGGGTGGGAATTCTGCAGCAAGCAACCCCATGAGACTCCCCAAAGCTTGTTGACGTTCTACAAAGCACAAGTCAGCAAAGTGATGGAATTCTCCCCACTTGTCTGGATCACTGCAACTCCTGCAACATTCAAGGAGCTTGATGCTATCCAAGACAAAAGCAGCTAGATAGGCACCATAGCAACAAATATTCACTCTTTCCACCACTAATACACAGTAGCAGCAGAAAGTACCACCGACAAGCTGCACAGCAAAAATTGACCTAGACTCTTTAGACAGCACATTCTAAGCCCATAATTTCTGCCATCTGGAAGGACCAAGGCAACAGATACATGCAAGTACCATCACCTGCAAGTTCAACTCAAAGACATTTACCATCCTGACTTGAATATATATCGCTATTCCTTCAGGATCTCTTGGTAAAATTCGTGGAACTCCCTCTCTGACAGCATTGTGGTCTACACGCACCAAATGGTTCAACAAGGCAGCTAACCACCACCTTCTAAGGGCACTAGGGATTGGTATTTAATGCTGGCCCATCCAGCAATGCCCACATCCCATAATTTTTTTAAAAATTCTTACCTTGGCAATCTGGTCTCTCAAAACGGCTCTCAAGAAGATTGAATACCAGCTGAGTTGCAGCAGTTCAACCTTCTACAAATAACACAGTAATGTTTGACAAACTCTTCTGCAAGGCCAAGGTTGCCAAAACAGTAATGACACTAGACCAGTAATCCAGAATCACAGTCTAATATTCTGGGAATGCGGCAGATGGTTAAATTCAAATTCAGGGAAAAGAAATGTAGTTCAAAGAAGACAGCATAATGTAATCATTTAACTATTCTGAATTGTTGTAAAACATCCACCTACTTCATCAATATCCTTTAGAGAAAGAGATTTATCATCCTTACCTGTCTTGCCTACATGTGACTCCAGTTGTATAAAAAGTTGGTTGACTATTTACTGCCCTTTGAAATAGCCTTAGCAAGCCACCCTGTTCAAGGCAATTAGACATGGGCGATAAATGGTGGCCCAGCCAGCAACACCAATATTTGACAAAATGAACTTTTATATAAAAAAAGGACTAGAGTACACAGCAGTTATCAACACCACTCTCCGATAGTGTACAGTCCTGGACTATTTATGAGCAACACACACTTCCAGGAGAGACACTCCATCAGCAGTGATCCATATTATGACAAGAGCAATGTCTCTGCATCATTTACTAGATCTTATGGGAGGGACATCACACAGGCTCTTGTATCCTTCTTGAAGCAAAATCTGCAAGGTTTCAGGCAAATTTTCTGCAAAATCAGTTTAGATGGACTGGATGCCTGTGTTTGAATAGTAAAAAAAAACTTCTCCATCCAATCATCTTTGCTCAACTATCAAAAAAGCCAACATTCCAGGGGAAGACAAAGAAAATTCTTCAGAAGATTCTTGGGAGTTCTCCTTGAAATGTAGCAACAATGGCCTTAATAACTGGCAGGTCCTTTGCTACCAATGGCTCAGAAGAGCAACAACTGGTCATCAAGCTTCCTCACACCATGTCCCAGTACTTAACAAGGCAGAGCAGCAGCAAAGGGAAGGAAGGAAGTAATCCTCATCTCTGCATTCCACTTCTTCATGGGACGTCTTGCCCTACGTATCCAAATACTTACAGGTTGAGACTGGTATGTTCAGTCACCTCAAGTAGACAACTTCCTTCAGTAAAAGGTCTCAGATGATTAAATTCAAATTTAGCGGAAAAATAAATGTAATTTAAAGAAGATAGCATAATATAATCATTTAACCTTTGTGAATTGTTGTAAAACATCCATCTAATTCATTAATATCCTTTAAAGACATTGATCATCCTTACCTCGTCTTGCCTACATGTGACTCACCACATAAATACAGTGGCTACAAGTGCAGGTCAGAGGATAGGAACTATGGCTAGTAACTGATCTCCTGATATTCTCAAGCCTGTCCACCATCTATAAAGGCACAAGTCAGGAATGTGATGGAATACTACTCACTTGCCTGGTTGAGTGTAGCCCCAATAGCACAAGATGCTTGATACCATCCAGGACAAAGCAGCTTGCTTGATTGGCACTACATCCACATGCATCCACTCCCTCCACCATCGATGCTCAGTAGTAGCAGTGTGTATAATCCACAAGATGCACTGGAGAAATTCACCAAAGATCCTCAGACAGCACTTTACAACCCCATGGTCCTTCTAGGTGGAAGTGATAAGGACACAGTAGATTCTTGGGAACACTTCTACCTTCAAGTTCCCCTCCAAGCTACTCACCGTTCTGACTTGGAAATATATTGCCATTCCCTCACTCTTGCTGGGTCAAAATTCTGGAATTCCCTCTCTAATGGCATTATGGGTCATCCCACAACAGGTGGAATGGGGTGATTCAAGAAGGCAGCTCCCCACCATCAGGACAACTAGGGGCAGACAATAAATGCTGGCCAGTCAGCAACTCCCACAATCGCACAAATGAATAGATTAAAAAAAACTGAACATATTCACACAAGGCCATCAACATACTTTTAACAAAAGAACATAAGCTTATAAGACAATTGAAAAGATGATATAAAAATAAACAATTTACAAAGATTGGATTGTAAACAACAAACGAATAATTCAACATCTATTTACTCTTTTGGATTATGAACCAAAAATGAGAAAAATGGCACTGCTTTAGAAGTGGGGGTAAGGTACAAGCAGTTATTTGCAGCTTTGGAACAACAAGATAAATTTGAGGTGTTGCACTTTGGTAAGGCAAATCAGGGCAGGATTCAAATATTTAATAGCAGGGTCCTGGAGAGTGTTGCCGAACAAAGAGACCTTGGGATGCAGATTCATAGATCCTTGAAGGTAGAGTCACAGGTAAACAAGGTATAAAGGAGATGTTTAGTACACTTGCCTTTATTGGTCAATGCATGGAGTATAGAAGTTAGGATTTTATGTTGCACCTGTACAGGACATTGGTTATGCCACTTTTGGAATATTGCATTCAATTCTGGTCTCCCTGCTATAGGAAAGATTGTTGTTAAACTTGAAAGGGTGAAAAACAGATTTGTAAGGATGTTGCCAGGGTTGGAAGGTTTGAGCTATAGGGAGAAACTAAATAGGCAGGGGCTACTTTCACTGGTGCCGGATGCTAAAGGGTGACCTCAGAGGTTTATAAAATCATGAGGGGCATGGATAGGGTGAATAGCCAAGATCTTTTCCCCAGGGTAGGGGAGTCCAAAACTAGAGGCCATAGGTTTATTGGGGGGAAAGATATAAAAGGGACCCAAGAGGTAACATTTTCATGCAGAGGATAGTGCATGTAGGGAACAAGCTGCCAGAAGTGGCAGAGGCTGGTACAATTACAACATTTAAAAAGCATCTGGATAGGAACGTGAATAGGAAGAGTTTAGAGGGATAGGGACTAAATGTTGGCAAACGGGACTAGATTTATTTAGGATATCTGGTTGGCATGGACAAGTTGGAACAAAGGGTCTATTTCCATGCTGTACAACTCTATGACTCTATAACCCTTTTCTTCTCAGCAATATCTTTTGCAGACACTCAAACTCAACAGAATATCACATATACACTCACTCTATTGTCTTATTCAACCGATATGGTTATATGTATTTTCTACATACCATCAATGCAATTCTCTCCATTACTGTCTCTCCCAAAGACACACAGACACAAGCTAAATCACTGCATTCTAAGAAAAAAAACCTCAGGGCTTTTCTAATCCTCATCTACTTGGACTGTTAAAATAGCTGGAGACTGCTAAAATTAAACTTCCCTGCAGCTGGTACAGATCTTTTCTCGCTGAATTACAGACTGGATGTCAATCTTTAAAGTCAACTCCATTCCATTCTCCCAGTTTCTGCCACATCTGATCTGATGAAATCAGCTTCCGCAGGGTTCCTCAGAAATGTCCAACTTTCTCCTCCACTAAGGGTTCCCTGCTACCATGGTTGACAGGGCCTTTAGCCATGTCTGACTCATTTCCCTCACTTCTGCCCTCACCTCGCTCCCAGAAAAATAAAGGTGTTCCTAGTCCTCACTTTCCATCTGACAGCCTCCACATCCAATATATCATAAGCTGCGATTTCTGCAGCCTTCAGTGGGATGCACCATCATACGCATAATACGCTCCCCAACTTTGTCAACATTCCACACAGACTGGTCTTCTGCGATACCCTGGTCCACTCTTCCTCCCCTCCCAACACCTCTTCACACCACCATGTATTTTTCATGCAATTGCATAAGGTGCAACACTTGGCCATTTACTTCCATAAGGCCCCATACATACCTTCCACGTTAAGCACTGAATTACGTGCACTTCATTCAATCTGGCCTACTGTATTTACTGCTCACAATGCAATCTCCTCTACACTGGGGAGACAAAATGCAGACTGGGTGACTGCTTTGCAGAATATCTGCATTCTGTCCTTAAATGACTACATGCTTCCAGTTGCCTACCACACACTGACATGTTCCCATACCAACACTTTTGTCTCAGGTCTACTGCAGTGCACCAGCGAAGCTCAACGCAAGCTGGACTAACAATTCCTTTTGGAGCCTTACAGCCTTCAGGACACATCAAATTTAATAATTTTTGAGCACAAACACTCCCTTCCAAATATATTACCAACGCTCTACCTCAGGTCACGTCATAAAATGGGTTGCTTTCAACACAGCAAACCCATCTTTCACTACTCATAACCCAAGGGCCTTGAGGTAGCATCTATTACATACTCCATGTTTCAGAGTCACACAGAAGAGTCAGAAGGATAACTGCCTTATGCACAAGGATCTTAATCAGCACAGATGCTATGGTTGAAGACTCTCATCCTCAGGCATCTGACCTCTGCATCAATGTCAGTCTTCGGTAACTTCCCAAGTATGCTCCATGTCTGGAAGGATTGCTCCGCAGATCTTAATGAAGGGATGGACTGGAACTTAACCTGGGACAGGTTTGTAAAGCATTCGAGTCTTCAAGGTTGGGGCTGAGGCTAATTCTTCAGTATGCTTCTGCAGCGGTGTTAAACGAGGCTTGAAGATTCTCTTCCGAGAAAGCAGAGATGATGTTGTCATCACATACTGAAAGTCCACAAGTGAGTAGTGTCATTTTCTTCTTGGATTTCAATCAGTTGAATCCTAAAAGTTATAGAATCATAGAAACCCTACAGTGCATGTAGAGGCCATTCAGCCCACCGAGTCTGCATCCACCCTCCGAAGTGCATCCCATCCTATCACCACAACCACGCATTTACCATGGCTAATCCAGCTAGCCTGCACAACCTGGCCACTACAAGATAATTTAGCATAGCCAATCCACCTAACTGGCAAATCTGTGAACTGTGGACGGAAATCACAGCACCTAACAGAAAGCAACAAGAAAACGTGCAAACTCCACACAGTCACCCAAGGCTAGAATTGAACCCAGGACCCTGGTGCTGTGAGGCAGCAGTGCTAATAACTGTGTCACTGTGCTGCCGTAAGGGTGAAAAAGTTAAGAGTTTAACAAGTTTTCCATCCACGCTATAGACAATCATCACACCGCTGGGAAGCTTGTTCTTGACAAGAAGAATGCTGGCAATGAAAATGGAGAAAAGAATGGGGTGTTGACACATCCCTGCTTGACCTGAAAGGATTCTATCATTTTACCGTCTACGAGGACCTGCAGTGACATCTTGATGTGGAAGAGATGGATAAATTTCTCTGGACAGCTAGGAGGACAGGTTATATCTTCAGCATCCTTGAAACAGCCAATAGCACCAGCATCGAGACCATGATCATCTGAAATAACTCCGCTGGGCCAGCCACTGCACTTCAGATGCTGATTTCTTACTGTCAAAGCAAATCATCTTTGCCCAGCTCAAGGAAGGCACTCCAATGACAGGAGGACAAAGGAAGCATTTCACAGACTCTCCGACAGTTTCCTTCAAGAAATATAACGCAGATGTCGATGCCTGACAGACTCTTGTTTAAAAGAAACCAACTTGGAGGAAGCTCTTGTACGAAGAGACACAATTCTTTCAGAACATCCTTGAGCAAGGGGGAATACAGAAAAGGAACCGGAGAAAGGAACGCCAGTGATTTCAAGGCTAAGGACCAATCCACCTCCCGGAAACATCTGCCAAACGTGTGGTTGGAGATGTGGATCTAGGATTGGGCTCATCAGCCATGCAGGGACTAACAGAATCCTGGCCATCAATAGAGAATTTCCTAGGTGGACAGTCATACTCGTTTTCAAGTGATTGCCGACAGAGGCGACTCTTAGTCTCCATTACCTTCATTTGAGCTGCTCTCCTTCCCCGGCTTACTATTACTACCTTCATCTGTTTACCCCTTTTTTCTCTCTCTCTTTGAGTTCACTCTCCACCTGTCTGATGATTCCTTTCACACCTACCCCACCATCAGCATAAATAACATATTTTCCTAGTTATTATCAGTTCTGAAGAAGGATCACTGTACTCAAAATGTACATCTGTTTTGTCTTCACAGAGGCTGTCAGACTTGCTGCGAAGTTTTTATTTGTTTCAGATCTCCAGCACCTGTTGTTGTTTGTTTTATTTTATTTTATTTAATACAACTTGACCAAGACAAACTTGTTTTCAAACCAATTAATATTACCTTGCTCCTATTTTTCCTTTTTCTCATTTTTGGTTTGCAGTTGAGAATTGAACTTTGAACAGCGCTTGTTTTACAAAAAAGAAAACAAATAATTTATTTCTTTTTGGGAACAGGCCTGGTTAATTACTATTCTGAGGACACTGTGGGCAATTTAGCACCTGGTTGCTGTAATGTTCTAGGACTGGCAGATGGTTGAATGTTGAATTGGTCAATCAAGGGAGACTAGTGCTGGCCAGCGAACCACAGAGAATGTTGCAAAATAGACAGAAGGATCACTGGGCTTGAAAATTAACTCCTGCTTTCCGTTCTACAGATGTTGCCAGATCTGCTGAATTTCTCCAACACTTTTTGTTTGTGTTTCAGAAAACTCCTCAAAATGGTCAAACATGTTTGCTGTCTCTCTAAACATTTTGTTCTTTTTATATTTCCTATTAACACATGCCTAATTATATTCCCAATTAGGTTTTTTTTCATACTATCAATAAAAAGTTAGCTGGTCTATTGTTCTTATGGGGAGAGACTAAAACTGCAGTATGAGGTTTAAAATTAAAATTAAACCCATGATGAAGATCAGAGTTCTTTTCTCTCTTCTTGAAAGCAGCAGAGGGAGGATCATTCGATATTTTAAATGCCCATTTTGAAAGATTCCTGAATAACAAGTAGAGATTTCTGAAGAAGGGTCTAGGCCCGAAACGTCAGTCTTCCTGCTTGGCCTGCTGTGTTCATCCAGCTCTACACCTTGTTATCTCGAAATCACAAGCAAGTCTTGATAAGCCTTCTTCTGCTCCTAATTTGCATGCATCATCTTTTCTCTCTCCCTCATTTCTTGAGTAGCACCACCTTCCATCTATTGAGACTATTCTTGATTCTAGAAAAGCAAATATATCTACCAAATTTGTTATTTCTAATTGGATCAAATAGACGTGCATTCTTTCACTTCCTTTTAAGGATCTCACTCACGAATTACTGAAGGTGTCAATCCTGTTAAACCTACCAAAATCCGGTACTCCTCCAGAAATGTTTCAACTCTCTTTGAGCTTTAGATGCATCCACTGTTATTGAATAAGACTGAGGTCCATGTTGTGGATGTGCTGATTCGTAACTTAGCTTTATGCAGCACAGCTGTACTCCGACAAGAGCATAAAACACACGATTCATAATTAGCGGGCAAAAGCAAATAGTAAAGTCCTCGCACCAGCCACAGATGAAGGAATGCCTTAATCAGATATTGTTTTGAACGCACTCTTGAGCTTTACACTTAAATCAATCCAAACATTGTAGTTAACAATAACGTCGACAGATTGTGCTGCAAAGAAATCCTCCACCCGTTCATTTAGCCGCCGCCCCACCTCGACTTTTGTAGTAGAAAGTACCTTCCTTTCACTAACGAACTATTTCAGTCCTGTCTTTTTTCGTACAAAACGACTAAAACCTTATAAATATTTAAAGTAGCTTTTGCATTCATTCTGTAATCACGCCTTCGAAAAGAAGTTACATTCTTCATACGACGGAAGAAGTTTTCTTTACTAAACCGTAAACAAATGTACGGTACCCTCACGTGACTGCACGGTCCAGTCCCGTGCCCGGGAGTCTAGTTTTAATTGGCTGCTATTTTCATGTCCCTACGCCTATTGGCTAACGAAGACCAATGTTTGCAGTGCTCGAGCGGAGACGGTTGGATTCAAATCTGAAGCTATTTCCGGAGCTGCTCAGAGCAGCTGAGCTTTGTTTAGACTGTTATCTCTGTGAGTTTGTTATTCTTGGTTTGGGCAATGGCAAGGAAAAGGTAAGTAAAGTTGTTTTAATTTCTTTGGTTCCACTCGCTAACTCATTCTTTATAGGTTGCTTAGAAAATGTCATGAGATGTTTTATTTATCTCCAACCGATGCGCTCGTTTTATCTTAAACGTAAGACGTTTATAAAAACGAAGCGAGCAGTTTGTACTCAGCTTCTTTGAGCTAGAGCCGTACTAGGTTTTGAAAGCAGCTATAAATATGCTTCTTGTGAATTATTTGTCTATTTGTGCAAACTATATTCCAGTGAAGTTGTAGCTTCATCAATGGATCATCTTCTGAATACGAAGGTGGCGAAGCTCCAGCATATCTGGGATGCTGTTGGCATTCAAGAAGACAAGCGAGTTGAGCGGATGGCATCAGCAAAGAGATGTATAGAGGTACTTTCAAATATTTAATGGCGATAATGTTTGAAAGATTGTCTGTTGAGTTACCTGAATAACTCAGTTTAATTTGCCATATTTTTGGGACATGGAGGGCAATGGTTTAAGAAAGGTATAGTATATACTTTTAACATTCTCAACTTACCCATTTTTTTTCTTCCAGACTGAGGGTCAAAATCAGTTTTGATTGACTGGGAATAGATGGGTTTCTTTTGAATTAGTGTAGTAATAGCCTGAAGGAGAAGAATGTGATTGTGGGTGCAATGAGAAGTACAGTCACTTCTCCTACCGCCACTATTGCTGCTCTTTTCCCCCACCCCACCCACTTTACTCGTGGCAAGTTAGTAATGTTGATGACATTGGATACAACTAAAAATGAGTTTTGCTATCAGTTTGCTATGGTTTTTGTCTGTGGCTTTGCTCAACGATTTGCTGCAGAGCAGATTTAGTTTTTTTTTGTTGGATGATATAAGAGAGGAAGCGCAGAGTGGAGATGACAAGATCTGAGGCTTGAATTGGAAATTGGTAAAGGGAGGAAAATGTACTGCTTTACTTTTTCTTTCAGACTTGTAGTTCATGAGTATTCAATGTTATTAATTTCAGTATTTGAAGACTGACTCTAAAAGGGGATACAGGAGGGATGTGAGGAAACTTAACTCCATATATAGCTAAACTTCAATATGACTACAAACAGCTAGTATATTTGTTGTAATCTTTCCCATCATGAAGATGGGATGGAAGATATGTTGGAACTGACAATGTGCTGGTGGATATGTAATTCGTGGCAATTGCATCTGTAGTAAGTGCTTGCAGTTCAAGGAACTTCAACTCGTGCTGTAGTTCATGCTTAGGCCATTGCATGAGGGAGGGGTAAAAGTTACATGAATGCTTTTGTTCTGGGAGAGGGTGGGATGAATGTTCTTAATAGACTAAAGCTGGGTACTTCTAACTCAGAGACAACAAGGTGCAGGGCTGGATGAACACAGCAGGCCAAGCAGCATCATAGGAGCAGAGAGGCTGACGTTTCGGGCCTCGACCCTTCATCAGAATGCCTGCTGTGTTCATCCAGCCCTGAACCTTGTTGTCTCGGATTCTCCAGCATCTGCAGTTCCTACTATCTCTACTTCTAACTCAGTCTGGGTGAGTGACAAGTGTTTATTCATTCTTGGGAAGTGGTTTCTTTAGCAGAACTGGTACTTTTTGCCCACAACCACTTGCTTTAGAACTGGTGTTGAGGTGCCTTATTGAAGTTTGAGTGTAGGTATGCTCATAGTGCTGTTATGGAGGATGTTCTAAGATTTTTACAGTGAAAGAATGGTAATATGGTTTGAAGTCTGGATGGTGGCTGACTTGGAAGGGGATCTTTCGTGGGAACATCATCAACTGTATCTGCCTCCCTTGTCCTATAGATGGTAGTGGCTTAAGTTTGGTTGATATTGTCTAAAGAGCCTTGCAGTGCATCTTGTAAGTTATGATGGAAATTTCTTATTCCAAAATGGATATGGATAGGTTAGGTGAATGGGCCAACATTTGGCAGATGACATTTGACGTTTCTATCCATTTTAGGAATAGAAAGGTAACTTCTCTCTTTCTCTCCGTTTTCAAGTGCTTGGGTACAGAAGGAAACCGAGATCCGTTGGCACAAATTGCCAAAAAAACTAGTATGCAGGCAAGGGAGATAATAAGGCAAATGGAATTTTGGTTTTATTCTTAAAAAGTAGACTATAAAAGTAGGGAAGTGGTTCTACAGCTGTGCAAGGAATTAGTGAGACTACATGTGGAGTATTATGTACAATTTGGTCCCCATGACAAAGGATCTAATTTCATTGGAGGCAGTTGAGGTTGACTAGATTGATACCAGAGACATAGGTTCATCTTAAAAATGGAGCAGTTTAGGCCTATTGTGCCCTCGCGTGTAGAAGAATGAGAAGCGATCAAATTGAGGTATACAAGATGCTAAAGGGAGTTGACAAAATAAGGGAGGATGTTTCCTCGTGGGGTAATTTAGAAGAGACCATGGTTTTAGGATAAGGGGTAGCAAGTACTCCTCAATGGGCTGTGAATCTGGAAAATTCATTTGTGTGGTGAATACCAGAACAGTGAATAAATTTGAAAAGCTTGTCAGATTTTTAGTTAGTAATGGGTTGAAGGGTTATAGGAAGTGGGTCGTAAAGTGGATTTGAATCTGAGATGAGATCAGACATTTTGCATTAAAGCAGGCTCAGCTGAATTGCCCCCTCACCCTCTTGTGTAGAAGAAGGTTACCACCCAAAATAAGAGCTCCATGGTGTGGGGATAACACATGTAGCATGGCTAGTGTTGGTTAGCTAAAAGGCAACCTGCAATCAAGTTTGTAGATTCTGATGTGTAGTGCCACAGAATCTGTACTGGGGCCTCCATTATTTACAATTTTATATCAATGACTTTGACTTTAATGGGATTCCATACAAGTATTTTGAATCAACCTGTCTGGGCATGAGGGATACTTCAGATGCCAGTGGGACCTGAATCCAGATTTTTCTGGCAGAGGTGAAGGAACACTGCCCATGTGATATGATTATTACTCCAGTTTATAGTCCAACAGGCTTCTTTGAAAGCTTGTGATTTCAAATTGCTGTTCCTTTGTCAAGTGAAGTGGAGAGAAGCACATGGGCACAGAATTTATAGGCAGAGATAATTGTCAGATAATTCTAGGAACTGTAGTTGAGTGTCAAAAGATAGTACATCTCAGTCCAAGGCCAACATCACCACCACGTCAGTGTGATATGAGCCCTAAGCACAGTAGCTAAATGAGCTGCTGCCCTAAACCACTGTAGTCTGTGGCATGGGTAAAACCCACAGTGCTGTGAAGGCACTTCCAGGATTTTACTCGCCAGTGAAGAAAGTGATTTAGAGCTGAAATTCTGCGGTTTGGAAAAATGCTTGCAAGTGGTGGTATCCCCATGTTCTTCTAGACACAACACCTCCATAAACTGAAAAAGTTCTATTAAAGAAGCCTTGATAAGTTTATGGCAGTGAAATTTTGTATGGGGTTCACCCCACCACTGAACAGAGTGGTGTTTCTTAAGGTGGTAGAAGGCATGCCAATGAAGCAAGCTGTTTTTGTCCTGGATGGAACTTAACAGTTAATAGCTAACACATTTTTTTATTAAATTGTGTAATTTAACCTATTAAACTGTTTTCCCCCAGTAATAAATATTTGTACTGAGTTTATTGCCCTGTCATTTTATTTTTTAAAAAAAACTTAAAATGGATTTTTTAAACTTTTTTTAAAACTTTTTTGAATGATAGGAACTTCTAGATCAAATGATTTATGAAGAAGAACACATGGAGAAACAGTTGAGGGAATCCATTAAGAAATGGAAGATGCAACTTCAGATGTTGTGTTCTGAGCTTCATCTTGATCCTTATAAGGTAATGTGCTTTGAGAAAGCATGAAACCTGATTAAATGACCTTTCTAGAGTTCAAGCAAAAACTTCTCAAATGATGCGTTTCTGTTTTGCACAACTGTTTGGATGAAGGCTGACTATAAATCAATATTATCCAATCTGCATGATGCTATATAGGGTCTTGTGCTACATAGAGTCCTGAATGTCAAGATTTGCTTCAAAAGAGGGAGTGGATCAGTTGCTAAGATTGCTGATGGCTGTTGATGAACCTATTGTCCCAAATTTGGTTTAATGATTGTTGCCATTCAACTGAATAGCTGCAAGCAGTCTGTTATGCTGCTTGCACTGCATTTGTTTAATCCTCTTTAAAATGAGTTCCGTTGGTCAGTCTTGCATTTTGTCTTTTTGTTTTGAATGGTTTTGCACATACCCTTCAAGGCATTTGTAATATATCTTTCACTTATCTGCTATAGTTTTGCTTCTTGGGAAGTGTACTGGTATCTATTGCATTTTCAAGTGTCGTAGATATTACATTCACTTGTAAGATTGTTAAATTGTGTATTTTTGTTAGTTGCTTCAAGTATGTTGTTGTTAACATCAAAAAGATGAACAGGAAAACTTCCTCCTACCCCTAGAAGAGGGTTGAGAGTTCAACTTGATATTACTAAGGTTGTTATTTGATCAGCTTTTCCATCTAAAGTCCAGAAGATTCATGATCTTGGCAAATCTGTTAATGCGAATGTATTTAGCTGGCTTGTTTGATTTGAAATAAAGATGCATTTGGTAGAGTTGCATTGGCTAAATTACTCTTGTAATTTACTTTGGAAGTTCTCCTACAAATAAAGACTGGAGCAGTGCAATTGTCCCTTTAACAGCAAGCTGTTCCTGATCAAAAACCCCAAAAGTTAACAAGATTTTTGCCATTCTGATCTTTTTAAAATAACTGTATTTGACCAAAATTGTTAATTCACAGGCTGATGAAAGTTCTACTCCACTTCAATTGGAAAAAGAACTCAGAAAAAAAGTGGAGACCTTGGTAGAAGAGAAAAATGGTCGCATAGCAGAATGTGAAATGCTTTTGAAAGAAGATCAAGCTTTGTGTACTGATCTCTGCAAGACACCATACTACGTCCCTACTGGCAAAGTTCCATCTCTACAAGAATTAGAAGGGCTGAGAAATCATCTGATAAGTACAGCCAAAGAAAAGGTATTTAGAACAAAATGTTGGAAATATAATCAAAATACCAAAATGTCCAAAGCATTTGAGACGTAGAGTTAGCTGTAACTTTTTAAATGGATTCTATTCTCTACTTTCTGCAGTGTCTCAAACTTGGAGCAGCATCTTTTTTAATCTTTAAATTGGGTGATTTTCTTTTCAGTTTCTGGAATTGCATTTAAGACAATTTCAGGTCCTGACTTTGCCCTTTATTTTTCTGCCTTTTTCGCTTTGTTTTTGTGATGTCTGCATTGTTTTGCTTCAGTGTCTGTTCTACTTATATTTCCAACGCAGTTTCATTATTTATTTTCTGTTTTCCCCCTTTCCTTTCCCTTTTTTTGTTTTTTCCTCTATCTCTCCCCATCCACCACCCACCACGATTGATTCACTGAATTTCTCTCTCCATAGGGCTACCAGACCTTGAATGTTTGTTTTTTTTTGTCAAATTAAATTCAGTCCTCTTGAAATCATTGTAAATGGGCCTCCAGCAATGTGTAATTTATTATCAGGATTGAAACTCTTTAGATTTTCTCATTCTTCTAAACTCCGATGAGTGCATTTTCAATCAACTCCAACGTCCCTACTTGATATTAGCTGAGTGAACGTTCTCTGGACTGCCTCCAATGCCAGCATACCTTTCTTTACATAAAGGGACCAAAAGCCTTCGGTATTCAGCTGTGGTCTGATTAGTGCATTGTTTAATTTTAACAACACTTCCTTACTCTTATCCTCTGGTGCTCTGAGATAAAAGTCAAAATTCCATTTGCCTACTCATTGAACTTGGATGCTAGCATTTTGTGCTTCATAGATGGGACTCCCTAGTCCCCCTCTGCTGTAGATTTGTGCAGTCTTTCTCTCTTTTAAATCCAGTTTCTCCTTTTTCCTGCATGATCTCACATTTGCAAACGTAATTATATTTCACCTGCCAATCCTTCTTTTTATGCCTTTTGGTTTCAAGGTTTTCCATTTTCATTGAACATGGGCCGTTCTGGTTACTTGTGATTTGCCGAAACAGTCTCAATATAGGAGAGAATTAGACCATTCAGTCATGACTAACTGATTTATCTTTCAACCCCATTCTTCTGCCTTCTCCCTGTAATCCTCAATCCCCTTGCTAATCAAGAACCTATCTATTTTCATCCTAAATATACACAATTACTCGTCCTCCTGCACTAATATATTCCACAGATTCACCACCCTCTGGCTGGTTAAAAACTCCTCTATCTCAGCTCTAAAATGATGTGCCTTCACTCTGAGGATGTGCCCTCCAGTCCTAGTCTCTCCTACTAGTGAAAATATCTTCATGTCCATTCTATCCAGGCCTGTCTTCCTAGAAGTTGAAATGGATTCTGCACCCCCACCCTGGCAACCAATCCTTCTAAACTTAAAGTACAGACCGAGTTCTCAATTGCTCCTTGTGTGATTAAGCCCTTAAAGGCCAGCGCATCCCCTCTTAGATACATGCCCAAAACTGCTCACAACCTTCTAAATGCAGTCTGACTGCAGCCTTGGACAGCCTTAGTGGTACATCCTGCTTTTGTATTCCAGCCCTCTCAAAGCATGCTAACATTTGCATTAGCCTTTGTAACTGCCAACTGAACCTGCATATTAACCTGAAGAGAATCCTGAACTAGGACTCCCAAGCCTTTTTTTATGCTTCAGATTTCTGAAGCTTTTCCCAGTTTTTAGAAAATAGTCTATACCTCTCCTTTCTACCAAAGTGCATAACCTCACACTTTACTACATTCGCATTTCATCTGCCACTTCTTTGCCCAGTCTTCTAGCCTGTCCAAGTCTTTCTGCAGCCTCCCTGACACCTCAATAATACTTGTCCATCTGCCTATCTCCTTCATCTAACTTGCTTGTTACTGCCTCAGAATCCTGTCAGATTTGACAGGTACGACCGCTGCTTGACAAAACTGTGCTGACTCGGCCGTATTTTACCACGTGTTTCCAAGTGCTCTACAATCCCATCCTTAGACTCTAAAATATTACCAACAAGAGAGGGCGGCACGGTGGCTCAGTAGTTAACACTGCTGCTTCACAGCACCAGGGACCCAGATTCAATTCCACCCTCGGGTGACTGTCTGTTTGTGTGGGGTTTTTAACATTATCCCCATATCTGCCTGGGTTTCCTGAGTGTTCTGGTTTCCTCCCACAGTCCAAAGATGTGCAGGCTAGATGGATTGGCCATACTAAATTGTCTGTAATGTTCAGGGATGCGTAGATTAGGTGGGTTGTAGGGCAATGGGTCTGGGTGGGATGCTCTGAGGGTCGGTGTGGACTTAATGGCTCGAAGGGCCTGTTTCCATAATGTAGGGATTCTATGAACTGAAGTCAAACTAACCAGACGATAGTTTCCCATCTTCTGCCTCCTTCCCTTCTTGAACAGGGGTGTCACTTTAACTCTTTTGCAGTCCTTCGGGACCCTCCCTGAATCCAGTAATTCCTGAAAGATCGCTGCCAATACCTCAACTATCTCCTTCAGAGCCCTGGGGTGTAGCCTGTCCATTCTTCTCAGTAATTAATCCACTTTTTAGACTTTTTTTTTTTCAGCTTCCCCAGCGCCACCACCTTGGTGATAGCCACTACGCTCACCTCTGTCCCTGCCTGTCTTGAAATTCTGATATGTTGCTTGTGTCTTCCACTGTAAAGACTGAAGCAAAGTATCTATTCAGTTCCTCCTTCTATTTTTGTTCCTCCATCAGCACTTCTGCAGCCTGATTTTTAGTATTCCAATGTCTGCTCTTGCCTCTTATTTTATAAATACACATATTAAAAAACAATCTTTGTAATCTTTTAAGAAGCCTGGCATAGCAGGGCTTCAAAGCTATAATTAGGTCAACGAAGGGAGAAGTAACTCCAGACGTTAGTACTTTTCTCCTGTGGCAATAGATTTGAAGTACATTTCTTTTACACATTCCAAATAGTTATTTGAACTCAGTTTTGCAACTTGAAAGTTGTGCTCAGCCATTCATACTTTTTTAGATCATAGCATGCCATCTAATGATAGAGGAAGACCAGCATTGACAATCATTATATTGGTTTTTTTCTTTTGGCGTATTTCCTTGTTGGTAACCTTGATGTTACGTATGACCACAAGCTTGTTTTTAGTTTACTATGTTGAACATGTTAGTGTGTGCCTAATAAGCCAATACCGTGTGTTTTGGAAGAAAACTATACACTTTTTTTTTTTCTTTCTTGCTGTTGGAAAGAGTAGACAACGGGGGCATTCGTAACATTACCTAAATGGCCCTCTGGCAGTTTGCAACTTATTCTCAGCAAGAGGGGCATAAGGGAAGGTCTGTTTTAGGTTGAGAATTAAGACTTTTGACATGAAGGTAGAGCAGTGGATGTTGTATAGGCATTTGATAAGGTTCCCCATGGTAGGCTTATGCAGAAAGTAAGGAGGCATGGGATAGGGGGAAATGCGGCAGATTGGATTCAGAATTGGCGGATTCCTAGACAAAGGGTGGTCGTGGATGGAAAATATTCAGCCTGGTGCTCAGTTACGAGTGGTGTACCGCAAGGATCAGTTCTGTGTCCTCTTCTATTTGTGGTCTTTTGTAAATGATTTGGATGAAGGAGAGGAAGGGTGGATTAGTAAGTTTGCGGATGATATGAAGGTGGGTTGAGCTGTGGATAGTGCGGAGGGCTGTTCTAGGTTACAAAGGGACATTGATAGGATGCAGAGCTGGGCTGAGAAGTGGCAGATGGAGTTTAACCCTGAAAAATGAGGTGATTCATTTTGGAAGGACGAACTTGAAAGCAGAATACAGGGTTAACGGAAAGATTCTTGGCAGTGTGGAGGAGCAGAGGGATCTTGGGGTTTGTGTCCACAGTTCCCTGAACACTGCCACCCAGGTGGATAGAGTTGTTAAGACGACATATGGGGTGTTAGCTTTCATTAATAGAGGGATTGAGTTCTAGAGCCGTGAAGTTATGCTCCAGCTATACAAAAGCCTGGTTCGGCCACATCTGGAGTATTGTGTCCAGTTCTGGTCACCTCATTACGGGAAGGATGTGGAAGCGTTGGAAAAGGTGCAGAGGAGATTTACCAGGATGTTGCCTGGAATGGAGGGAAGGTCTTACGAGGAAAGGTTGAGAGAGCTAGGGCTTTTCTCTTTAGAATGACAAAGGATGAGAGGTGACTTGATAGAGGTGTACAAAATGATCAGAGGCATAGATAGAGTAGACAGCCAGAGAGTCTTTCCTAGGGTGGAGGTAGCTATTATTAGGGGACATAGTTTTAAAGTGAGTGGAGGTAGATATAGGTTCTTTATTCAGTGGTAGGGGCGTGGAATGCATTGTCGGAGCAGGTAGTGTAGTCGGCCTCATTAGGAGCATTTAAGCGGCTATTAGATAGGCATATGGATGGTAGTATAAAGTAGGGGTGGAGGTTAGATAGACCTTAGGTTTCGGGTAAAAGTTCGGCACAACACCGTGGGCCGAAGGGCCTGTACTGTTCTATGTTCTAATTCATCTGTGTAACTGAAGTCTCTTCCCTGGAGAGACTTTCCTGCACCCTCCAAGTCATTCCTAAAGTACAGGTCTTCACATAGGACTGAGCACACTAATCCAGCTGAGGATGAAGTCTTTTATACAAATTTATACTAACTTCAAATGTAGTCTACTCTGAGTTGTAACATTTCTTTGTCTTGAAGCTGGAAGAAAAATAGGTAGACAAACTCCATTGTATTTTGAGTGATCTCGCCAATCCTGTTAATTGTAGCAAAGCATTGCAAGAAGAATAAAATGTATATTGCCAAAAAAAAAGCAAGGAAAGGCCGCACTGTATTTGTGTTCTAAATTAGTAGCTGTACCTGCATGCCTTGTGGCTGTTGTGCTAGGAAACATCTCAATTTTATGAATGAGGTGTCCCTTCACCACTACCACCTCTTCCTGCTCCCCCGCCCCCCCCCCGCCCCACAAGATCATGGGAACCTTTTCAATGTAGTCCAACAACTTCCTTTATTTCCTAGCCATAAATGGGGCATTAGCAACTTTCTAATCCAAGGAGACAATTGGAGCCAAAAATTTAACGCATTAATTTTCAGCCTTTACCTCAGACTAGTGGAAGTTACTTATTGAATCTATTTAATTCCTGTACTTGGGTTTTCTTTTTGGCTTGCTTATCTCCTTTTGAGGAGATGCATATTAGCTGTGGAATTCTTTGATTTCATGACTTCCCAGTTACATTTTTGCCTTTGCCTATCTTTTGAGGGTTTGCATGACTCCTTAGCCAGCCTGTTCATTTTTGTTCAACTTTTTTATTTTGGTCACTTGCAAGCTATTTTCTTTTCAGCAATTAAGTTTACATTTGCATTACAATCTTACAGAAATCTGTCTCATTTCCCCTTGGTGCCTTTTGACTGTCTGTTGTCACCGATTTTAAATTGGCAGTCTGTGCCTTTTATGCTCCTGAATTAGTTTTGTTGGTTACTGTGCTCCAATCTTTCTTGATCAACAGGAGTGCCGCTTAGCTAGCTTCCTTGGACTCCGTCAAGAGATTACAAAGCTCATGGCAGATATTGATCACGTCCCTGATTCTACATTTGAAAAAGATGCTGTCCTTGAGGAGGAGAATCTATTTTTCCTCTCTGATGGAAATATTAAATCACTTGAGGTGCTTCGTCACCAGGTCAACTATTTTTTTTCTAAATATTCTCATGCACGTTTTATTTCTCCACATTGAGATTATGGCTGAAATGTGCACTATTTGCTTGTAATTTCTCACTTATTCTCCTTAAAATTGCAGTTAGAGGTGCAAAAGGAAGAATTGATGGCTTCACAAGAGTCTCTGAAAAAACAGATTTGCTCCCTATGGAATGCTTTACAAATCCCTTTAGAGGAGCAGAACTTGTGTACAACAGGTTCTATAAATCAAGTCAATATAGCGGTTAGTATTGAATCTCTGCAGCTGGTTAATGTTAACCTGTGCATGGATGTTAGAGACTTGACTGTCAACAAATTGTAATTGAATGTAACTCCAAAGATGTTTTTTTCTAATCTACAGAATGCAGAAGAACTCACTAAATATTCAAATTAATTGAGGAAAGAGTCTGGGCTATCTTGATCTCAGTAGTTTAACACTTTTATGGACCAGACTCTGAGCCAAGACCGTGTAAATGGTCACTTTTATTCTTTAATACTGATTTTTTATTTTTAAATTAGAATATTGCTGTCCTGAATGTTCAGTTTCATTATGTTGGTTTATAATGTCTTACTACCTTCATTTCTTAGTTGCAACAGGAGCTTGAGCAGCTTCAGCTAATGCAGGCTAAGAATCTCAAACAAATCATCACTGGCATCCGACAAGAACTAAACACCTATTGGGACAAATGTTACTACAGCCAGAAACAGAGAGAAGAATTTGCTTTCCTATCAAATGGTATATTCGTTTAATGTTCTTGATCATGTATTGCTCAAACTCGTCATGTAAACTCAAAATTTGGCTGCACTGAGTTTCCAACTTGATTGCAAAAAAGATTAATCATTTCAATTGTCACAGGCAGACCCAGAATTCATCCGTCACCTCTTTAAAGCATACTTCACATGCGGAATATACTTCAAATGCTCTTTTGTAACTAGAATACATTGCAGATCTAAGGGGGTGGGGGAGCGTAGAAAGAGTGGTTGTTGCTGAGAGTGCCACATCACAATGATGAAGTATAAGATGAAGTTGGTTCTCTTCCCAAATCTTTCCAGTGCTAATGTTCAAAGTGATTCATGTGCAGAAAATTTCACGGAAGAGTTGCTGAAAGTACATGATGAGGAGCTGGTAAAGATTACCCTCTATTACCAAAAACACCATGAATTGTTTGCCAACATTGAAAAGTGGGAATGCTGGTGGAAAACGTTCCTAGAACTTGAGGTACTGTTATGCTGATTTTTTTTTTAAAAATAAGGCATGTTGGACTAACTCAATTATTTGTGCTATTTTTAGTTATTTCTTAATCTTTTTTGTACACTTCGTACCCTTGGCTTAGCATGTTGTTACTGCTAACAATCAATGGCCTTGGCTTGCATAATTTAACATGTTTGTGTTCCCTACTCAAGCTTATTTCACTGATCTAATGAGTCACCTTGTCTTAATAAATCAACTTATGCAAGAACCAAGGGCAAGAAAAGTGTGTTAAATTATAATCGGAGATTCTTAGCTTGTAACAATGTAAAGGGTAACATGCTTTGGCCACAGTTTGCCTGATCTAGGTTTATTGAACTACTTCGAGTTCTTTGTTTTGACTTTCTTACTTTTGGGATTGGAATTGCGCTGTTTAGTCAGACAAATTTGACTGAATAGAAACAGCAGGCTAAAATGTGCTGGCTTTCTAAATTTAGTGAATTGCAATATCTGCATAACTGACCCCAAAAGAACATAGTTTTTTTTTCTCTCCATGGCTGTTCAAGGTTTTGGTTGCTTTTTTAAATATTTTTGCTAGAAGCAAGCTTCTTACAGAACTGACTACACCTTTTGATAAAGTGACTAATCAGCATTTTTATACATGTGAGAATTCCATTGGACTTTTTTTAAGGCATTCTCAGTAACTTTCAAATTTTACTTGCAGACAGTTACAATGACTTTTTTAGAATTTTTTGTGGTAGATACCACCATTTTCAGCTGAAACTTGGAATTTTCTACTCCATGAATGTTAAGGGATACTTCACTGTTTTGCTTGATATGCAAACAAGTTTTAATGGCATCTGAGGGGAGGAGGGAATGCCCTCTGCCCCCCCACCATGGGTGTGTTTGTTTGAGTGGAAGCTCCCCTTGTATTTAACTAGAATAGCAAATCATCTAGTAACTAATGTTTTGTCTCTAAAGGTACAATTACCAAATATAAACTGATATAAGGCATTAAGTGATTGTGACCTAAAGGCTGAAATAAAATTTAATGTAACAATATCTTGTATAGAAGAAGGCATCTGATCCAAACAGATATGTTAATAGAGGTGGAACTCTACTGAAAGAAGAGAGAGAACGTTGTCAGCTTCAGAAGAAAATACCAAAGGCAAGCATCCTTTTATTTACAATGGAGAATTTTTTCCATTTCTAAAGATTATTTGAGCACTTTTTTGTATATTTTCACACCACCACTTGTTAAAAGATCATTGTCCTTGTTTACAGTTTCATTTTTTACTTTTTAAAAAATTGTTATCCATTCACACTCTTTTTCCTCTTCAGCTAGAAGAAGAAATGAAATTATACATAGAGAAATGGGAAACTGAGCAAGGTTGTTCCTTTCTGGTTAATGGGCAGAAATTCGCAACATACATTGCTAATCAATGGGAGGAACATAGACTCAAGAAAGAAAAAGAGAAACAAGAGAGAGTATGTAATCCAATGTTCAGCGCTAACTTAGCTTGACAAATTGTAAACCTCCTATCTTTCTCTTCTGTTCCGCACCCCCTGCTCAAAAAAACAATTTGCTACCCACTACCCTTTTTTGTATTTACATTGCCTAGCACTCGTGTAGTATAAGCAATAATGACCTTCTCAGACCAGAGAGAATCTAACCATCTTGATGTTCAATGGAATTACCTTCTCTGAATCCTCCACTGTCAATATGCTAGAGGTTACCATTGACTAATAACTGAACTAGACAGCTGTATAAATATTGTGGATGCAAGAACAAGTCAAAATCTAGGAATTCTGCACTAAGTATTGTCTCCCATCTCCTCTTTCCCCATCCAACCACACAAAATTACTACCTTTTTAACGTGCTATTGTTTCACTAGAAACAGTGGCAGTAGTATATACCTATCTGCAAGCTGTAATGTAGCAACGTACCAAGGCTCCTTTCTAACATAATCTTCTAAATTATGATCTCTATCACTTAGAATGACACTGACAACAGATGCTTGGGAACACCACCTCCATGTTCCCCTCCAAAACACACCATCCTGATGTGGAACTATATCATTGTGTTCCATCACTGTCATTGTTTAAAATTCTGGAGCTCCCTAATAGCAGAGCATTTGTACTCCCTGGGCACTGCAGTGGTTCAAGAAGGCAGCTCACCACAATCTTCAGACATTTTGGGATGGATAACAAATGCTGACCTAATCAGCAATATCCACACACTCTAGCAGTGAACTTAAAAACAAAATTGCTATGTTGGCTGAAGTTTGCTCAAGTTAGAATTTTATATGCAGTGTTGGTGTTTCCAGGTTATTCAAGTGTAATCAATAAGATTAATATATATTAGCACTTGTTGTTTGGTTTCTTTTTTTTGTTTTTTTGAAAGCTTGTGTATAGTGCCAGTGATTGGAAGACTGTCTTTATTTCCAGTGTATAAAGAAGGAAGATGGGACTGGCTATAAAACTCCTTTAAAAAGAACATTGACTGCATCTAGTACACCACAAAGTAAAATCCGAAAGGTAAGTCATTAAAAGTCTCTTTAAATTAAATTCTCAGATATTTAGGGAATTCATATAGTGGACACTTCTTTTTAATTCTTTACAATGAACAGTGCCACAAACCTCCCAACCCCAGCAATTGCCTAGCTGTTAGACCTGCATTAAGAGTCTCTGTTCTCTATTTTGATCACTAGGGAGTGGGGGAAGCCTCCAGCAATTTCAACTAAACTTTATATTAATAAAGTAAGCTGAAGCAGTTCATATTTTTTAATGAATGTTAGTGTTGACCATGCTTATACTTGAGTTTTGAAGAGCTAAATGATGGGTCTGCATCTGCTTGGGGCAGTGTTCTGACCTATCCAGCTCTTGTAGATAGGATTGATAGCACACTCCTCAATAATTCAAAGCATGAGAAAGTAAATTCAGACCATATCCAAATTATTAGTATGACTCAGTTGTAATTGATTTACTTTGCTGAGGATTGGCTTTCTCTTGTGAATCAGTGTTTTTACAGGCTGGACGTGTTTTGCTGCCAGTAGAGTGACAGATTCTGTTGACCTGCATAAATGGTATTTCTTGTGAAGTTACAGTAGCAGAGCAAGTTTGAAGTATATTTTGTGGCCATTATTCTTTTCAATCCCCTTTGGAGAAAAATCATCCGTTTATCTTTTCTAACAACACTTGATCTTGAGTGATACCTTTCTCCTGAAAAGTAAATCTAAGACTAGTCTAGCAGTTGGCATGCATTATTTTAGAACTTGTAATTTTGTGCCTATGTTTCTCCAAGTTGTTTAACTGCCACTCCAGAACGTAGGGTGCTGTACTCTTATTGCAGCTTTATTCTTGCACTGAGGTTTTTCCACTGTAGGAGATCTGACAGGACAGATGGATATAAGAGTCTACGCCTTTTTTAAAGAGGCACAGGCCAGGACACCAGGGATAACCTTTATCTTTCAACATAAGCAATAATGGTCACAAAACACTCTTTACAAGAGCTTGCAACATGAGAATTGGCAATAGAATTTCCTACATTAAAACAATGCCTAAGTATTTCACTTGCTTTAATTCACTTGCTTGTTTGGAATATTCTATAGTGAAAAGCACTACATAAAAGCAGGTCTCTTCTATTCCTTCATTTACTTCCCTATTCAGATGATAAATAGGGTGGCATGATTTATTTCTCCCAGGAAATTATTAACCTTGTGAATTTGCTTGGAAGATGAAAGATGTCTTATGTCGCTTCTAAAATGACTGAAAAGTTATTATTTTCTCTCATAGTTAAATGGGACCTTAAATTTTACACCAGTGAACAGTGGTGGAAGCCTATGTAATCAAGTGAGAAAACCAGTACTTACAGCTCGGAGGATTAGACGTGTTGCAACAAATACGGTAATGCACACCTAGCTTTGAAAGCTAGCTTGTGTACATGGTTCTTTAACTCTCTCTTTCTATCCAAGCAAACATTAATGCAGTTCATTGGTGTTATCTCACTGTTAATTTTTGTCTCTACGCACAACAGAGATCCAGCTGACCGAGTAAAATTATGCAGCTTTTTCTTGCATAATGTTGAACCAGAATCTCTCTATTGTGGAGCTCATAACCATGTACTATACAGTACTTCATCCATGCAGTCAGATTTAAGGCATTTGAAATAATCTGACGTATTGCAATTAAATGTATCTGCAATGAAATTTATAAACTAATTCTGAATACTTCTAAACAAGAGCAGGAAATTCTCAGCAATTCTGGTAGCATCTATGGAGGGATAGAAACCAGAATTAATATTTGTGGTCTGACATCAGATCAAAACATTCAAATTGGAATGAAGCAATGACATGTTCCTTTTTAAAGTAATGAATATTTGGAATTCTAATCTTTCAGAAGTTGAGTCTACACAGTCAATTGTATTGAAGCGATTTAAGTACATTTTTGGCACCGGCGGAAATTAAGGGAAATGGGAAAGTAAGTGGATATAGTTCAGCCAAGAACATTGAATTTTTAAATCATTTTTACAAATTGAAGCAATGAGGGTAGAATTTCACAGCCTGATTTCTAGTAATGAAATGTTTAATATGGTTTTGCTGATCCAAATATGTAAATCCAGTATTGATTTTTCATCATCTGTGTCCATTTCAAACTTGGCTTCAGTATTAAACAAGGCAATTACATTAATGGGCAGCAAACAAACTTTAGGGGCAACAGATATCTAAAATCTAGCTGTGAAATGCTCTTTGCTCAATATTGCCCCTCTTTCCAAACATGTCTGCAGTCCTTCTAGGAAAACCAAAACATTGTGTAAAGGAATGTGAGAAGGGAGCAGATCTACTTTCCTACTCCATTTTTCATTAAGACCTGAATCATTGAGATTTCCATTTTGAGATGTATGAATCTTTCCAGGATTTGTTTGCATCCACAGTCGTATGGTACAGAATTTCTGAATTTAAATAATTTTTTAAAATATTTCTAAAGTCGTGGCATTTAGCAAAATGGATTGCAGGTAATTGACTTCAACCAGTCTCTCTTCAGTTAGAATTGAACCCTCTGTAATCCTCTGTAACAACAATATGGAAAATATACAGCACAGCCTTTCAGCACATCCTCTCTGCCAGCCATAAACAAACAGTCAAGCTTCCTCCTCTTCAGTGCCTGTTCAGTGACCACCTAGATGCAACATTTCAAGTGCATAGTATTTCTGCTTCCATCATCCCTTTTTTTTTATTTCAAATGGCTACTTTCCTGATTGTGAAATTATTTCTTCAAATCCGCCAGTTTAATTCCTTTGGCAATTACTTTGGTCATTACCAGATGCATAGATTCATTCTAAGAAATATAGTTCTCCCTATCCACACTGACCACTCTCCCTTTTGGGAAACCCCTCCCAAAAAAAACCTATCCGATCTTGTATCTAAAATACTCCATTGAAGGCAACATCTGCGAATGTATTAAAACAAAGAATCATATGTCCTGAAATGCACTGGCCAACCTTCCATGCAATACAATAGCTGTCATGTAACTAATGTTTTGTGCTTCAAATAATATCATCTTAGCCACTTTCCTCATCTGTCTTGCTCTGCAACCATCAGGAATCTGAACATAATCTAAAATGGTTCTTGCACTTCACAGTATAATATTTTTATTGTATATTCCATCAGAGGTGGGAATAGAAGTAACCGTTCAATCCATTGAGTCTGATCTGCCATTCAGTGAGATCAAAGACCCAACTCTTCAAATCCACTTTCTTGTCTTTCCCTGTAATCCTGATTCCTTTTTTTAAACTTGATTCCTTTCCCTTCCTTATTTGACCTCACCAATGCATCCAATACTTCTCTGGATTGAGTTCCATTTGCCACTTTTCTATTCACTTGACTTGGATATCTTAATGACCTCATTCAAGAAAATTTGAGTTGGCACCAGATTTGCAGTACCATTGTACAAAGGTACGTGTTGCAGACAGTCATATTATCAGACACCTTGTAATTTTTAAACCTGGAGCAATACTTACTGAGGGAAGATGGCAATGAGAAAATAATTTCTTAAATGAAAGCTGCTTAATCAAGGTTGTACAATATTGTTCCTTGTACAAGGCTACCTGCTATATAGAATGTCAACTTAGTTACAGGTTGTTGGAGAAAACAGTTTTGAAATATAGCTGGGTGGATACCATCAGTTGGGGACGGACTTGAGAAATTCTCTAGACATTTGCATGGATTTTATTGAGTGAAAAAATTGCCCTTTAATTTATGGATTGGAATATAAGTTAAAGCAAAGCAGATCATTCTAAGCCGAGATGATTACCCTTGGGCAAGTTCCAATGAACTATGTGCACAAAAATGTTAAGAAGAAAAGGTAACTGAATGCAAGTTAATTCGGGACTTGACTGATACTTTTTTTTTTATTCTGCCATGTCAGTCAGTAAGCAGTGCATAGTTAATTGACTATTCCCAAGTGAGACAAACAGTGAATTCATGACCTGGGAAAAGAAGTATTGACTGCAACTACTAAAGTAGTATAAACTGAATGCACTAAGTTTTCTTTGATCTTTCAACAATTCAAGCTGTGTACGTGAAGTTGAGGGATTGCAGGGTGACTTGGTCATGCGGAATGCATGTCTTACTGCCTCCTGGTGACTTTAACTACCAAAAGTACTGGAAGTATCACCTATGCAGAAACTTGAGCTCCAGCCAGAGCCACTGCAGCATATCCATGAGGCTGATTGCACGTTCAAGCTTAAGATGTGACCCCTTCCTGGAGTGTGCAGGCAGAAAAGGAATGGCAGATCAATAGGAAGTGTGTGTAGGTGTCCCAACGTCCTGGTTGTTAACCTGCTTTTCATTTTGGTTCCTGATAAGGTCATTTAAAGAATGCTGTTGGAGAGAAGTATGTGGTGCCACAGGTGACAGGAGAATAAAGAGGGAAGGGCACAAATAATAGCCAATTGTTTTGTTCAGCGAGGTGTTTCTCTGATCACAGACATGACTTTAGGATGGTCTGTTGGCTCCGGGTGCTAAGATCAAGTATCTGGGGTGTTAAATGAATACTTTGCATCTGTCTTCTCACAAGGCAGATGCTGCCTGCCATGATGGCAAAAAAACTCACCTAGAAGGGTTTAAAATTGATAAGGTGGTGGTGTTGAGTAAGCTGTTGGTATTTAAAGTTGGTAAGGCACCAGGACTAGAGACATATCCAAGGATATTGAAAGAGACAAATAGAAATTGCGAAAGCTTTGGCAACAGTCTGTCTTTCCCTGGAATCATAACGGTACCAGAGCATTGTAAAATTGCCAACATTACAGGGAAGTTTCTAGAAAGTTATTCAAAATAGTTTGTTCACATGGGAAATTTTGTTTTTTCTCAACAAATCAATGCTGTCATTGACTCAACCCACAATGTCCAATTTGCAGTCTCTTTTAAAGGAGGAATGGAGGATTAAAGGTATGGCCATCCTGCTGTAAATTGACTTCTGAGAGACATTTGGTACAAATGTCACAGAACTGTCTTGAAAATTAAAGGTCATGCAATAAATAAAATAGTAGCAATGTGGATGTAAAATTGGCAGAGGAGTTGGGAAGCAGACTAGTGGATATTTTTGAGCTGGAATAAAGGTTGTTTTTGTTTTGAAGTTCCCTGGGGCTAGTAATCATTGCAACTAGGAAACATCAAGGGGCAATGAACGCTGGAAGTATTTTATAGAGCACCAAACTATGTAGTGGTAGTTTTGGCCAGTGTCAAACCTGAAAAGGACTTTAACACTTAAGTGGTAGATGCCAGATGAAGTTCAATGCAGAGAAGTATGAAGTGATAGGTTTTGGTACAAAGAACTTAGCGACACAGTGTAACATTAAAGGGTGTGCTGAAATCAAATGATCTGGGTATATGTAGACAAATCACTAAAAGTGACTGGACAGGTAGAGAGAGCTGTTAAACCTTTTTTTTTAAAGGGAGCAGAGAAGTCAGCTGGACTACAGTGTATAGTTCTGGGCTCCATGCTGGAGGAAGGTTGTGAATGCATTGGGAAGAATGCAGAAGAAATTTACAAGAATGGTTCCAAGGATAGAGTTCAGCTGTGAGTGACTTTGGAGTGGAGAAGGCTATGAGATTTTGTAATAGCTGTCAAAATTGATGGGTCTGGGTAGAACAGATCAAATTCTCAAACTAGAGAGCATAGTCTCTGGGACGAGGAGAGGTCATTTTAAGATTGAGATGAGGGACGTTTTCACTTGATTTTGGGTGAGTCTTCACAATTCTCCAGCCCAGCTGTGGAAACTCAATCACTAAGCATCGACAAGACAAATCCAATAGATTTCTAGAGGCTAATGATATGAAGGGGTACAGGGATAGCCAATACAGTGGCACTGAAGTAGATTAGCCATGATCTAATTGAATGATGGGCAGGCTGAGCAGCCTGCTCCTGGTCTCTGAAGAACACTTCGTGATGCTCTGTGATTTGCTGTGTACCATATGCTTAAATCTACCATCCTTTATCTAGAATTGGAAACTAAGAATTATCACCAAAATGCCTGTGTAACTAAATCAGTAGGACTTGGTGCTTCCAGAGAATATTTGTTCTGGGGAGGAGCTATACTTGAATTCATTTCTTTCTTACCCTGACCTTCTAGACAATGTATGATTTGTATCTTAGCCTTGATCTGATGTTTTTCAACTTCACAAACATTTGTCATAGAACTAAAAAGTGTTACTTAGAAAAATAATTCTGCTTGCGAATGGAATATTTGAGTATCATTCTGGATTACCTTGAGTGGTTGTTGAAGTGTCACTGCTATGTGGGTTTAAAAGTATAATTTTGTCTGTTTACTAGTGTATTTTTTGGTTTTTCCTACTGTAAATCAAAGCAATTCACTTCCAGAAAATAAGGAACAACTCAACTTTCTTTAGTATCCATCTGATTTTGAGAACTTGATTTTGATTTTTCTGTTTCAGAGTACAAATGTGAGCAAGTTACCAGATCTACTGCAAAAACCACCTCTGCAAAACAAAGAAACAGTAAATACATCACTTTCTAGCACAAATCAGCAGCCCAATGCATTTAACTGTCTTGTTGCAAGCTACTCGGAATTTTCAGTAAGGCATCTACTTTTTTATCCTTCTCTACACTTTGCTTTCAAAAGTCATTTGAAAGCATTTGGATATCTTTTATAATCAATTTGTTCAGATATCATTACACATCTCTGGGGGAGGTAGGATTTGAACCTGGGTCTCTTGGCTCAAAGGCACAAACACTACCACAGCACTGCTCAGCAAACACTTTAAATTTGCTGATGGTTGTCTCTTATAGCATCGTGGAAGATTAGTGCCTTTTTATTTACAGGTGTGTACTAATTGATAACCACTCTCTCTTGTTTTAATGATTTCTATGTTCCAGCTTCCAGTGTCTGATTGCCTCTTTTTTTTTTAAAAAAAAACATTGTATGTGCTTTCCCATTTTGTGGGAGAATTATAAAGCAAGATTAGTCATGTGATTTTTTTTTAAGGGCAGATCCCCATAAGCTTGATTTGAAGAGGTAGAGAGTCAGTCAGTTTTAGATGGCCGATTCCATATTTTGGGCTTAAACAGCTAAAGGTGCATGCAATTGTAAAGCAAGGACAATTGGATCAAAAACAAAGTTGCTGGAAAAGCTCAGCAGGTCTGGCAGCATCTGAAGAAATGTTAAGTTTTTTTTTCCAGGTCCAGTGACCCTTGCTCAGAAATGATAGTGGCTGGGAAAATGTCAGTTTATGTGCAGAGAAAAGGGAGGGGGATGGGGTAGGGAGTAAACGATAGGATAGAGCCTAAAGAGAGGAGCAGTTGGACAGACAGAATTGATAACGATCAGGCTAGGGGGTGAATAGTTAATGGGGACTATTAGTGACTAACAATAGGTATTGTGTAATGGTAGGCTATGTGATAAGGCCTGGTGTGTGGAGTAGGGGGCTGGGACAGTTGGTTTGGGGGGGTGGTGTTTAGGCCCTAAAATTATTGAGCTCAATATTGAGTCCGGAGGGCTGAAGGGTCCCCATGCGGAAAATGAAGTGTTGTTCTCCCAGCTTGCATTTTGAGCGTCGCTGGAACACTGCAGCAGGCCAGGGAGCAGGGTGGTGCATTCAAGTGGCAGGCAACAGGTACTTCAGGATCTTTTTTGTGAGCAGAACATAGATGTTCTGTGAAGCAGTCACCCAGTCTACACTTCATTTTCTCCAGTGTAGAAGAGGCCATGTTGTGAACAATGAATGCAGTAGACTAGATTCTGGGAAGTGCAGGTGAAGTGTTGCTTCACCTGGAAGGTATGTTTGGGCTCTTGGATACTGAGGGGGGAGGAGGTAAATGGGCAGGTGTTGCACCTTTGGTTATAGGGGAAGGTGCCATAAGGCTGTGGGGAGGGGTGTTGAAGGTGAAGGAAATGTGGACCTGGGTATCCCGGAGGGAACCCTTCCTGCGGATAAGGGAGGAGAGGGGAATGTGTGCCTCGTGGTGGCAGAAATGGTATATGATCATCTTTGGGTGTAGATGTTGGTGGGATGGTAGGTAAGCACAAGGGGAACCCTTATTGCTGTTATGAGGGATGAGAAGGGGTGAGGGCGGAAGTGCGGGAAATGGGTTGGACCTGGTTGAGGGCCTTGTCTGCTACAGAGCTGGGGAATCCTCCATTGAGGAAGAAGGTGGATGTTTCAGAGGCTCCCTTGTCGACGTTGGCCTCATTTGAATATGTATGACAGAGACCGAGGAACTGAGAGAATGGGATGGCGTCTTTACAGGAAGCAGGGTGTGAGGATGTATAGTCCAAGTAGCTGTGGGAGTCAGTGGGTTTGTAGTGGATATTAGTGGCCAGTCTATCCCCAGAAATGCTGAGGAAGGGAGGAGTCAGACAAGGTGACAGTGAGGGCAGGGTGGAAATTGGAGGCGAAATTGAAGTTTTCCAATCCCAGACGAGAGGGAAGCAGCACCAATGATGTATCAGAGAAGCAGTTGTGGGTTGGGGCCGGAATAGGACTAGAACAAGGAATGTTCCACATACCCCATGAAGAGACAGACATAACTAGGACCCATGCGTGTACCCATGGCCAGCCCTCCTACCTGAAAATGAGGAGTTAAAAGAAGTTGAGGGTGAGGATGAGCTTGGCCAAGTGGAGGAAGGTGGTAGTGGCTGGGGATAGTTCAGGTATTTGCTCCAGGAAGCAGCAGAGAGCCCCAGGTCCCTCCTGGTGGGGAATGGACATGTAAAAGGATTGCACGTCCATGGTAAAAAGGAGGTGGCTGGAACTGGCAAACTGGCGTAAGGTGTCAGAGGAATCGTGGATGTACTTGAGCAGGAATTGGACCAGGGAGAGAAGACTGAGACAAGGTAGGAAGAGGTGGGTTACGTGGGGCAGGAGCAGGCTGAAACAATGGGTCTGCCTGGACAGTCCTGTTTGTGGATTTTTGGGAGGAGGTAGAAGTAAGCTATGTGGGGCTGGAGGACAATCCGCTTGGAAGCAGAGTCGGGGTAGATCACCAGATGCAATGAGATCAGTTACTGTAGTAGATACAATGGCCTGATGTGTCATGGTCCAGGGTAAGGTAGGAGGACGTATCAGAGTTGGCGCTCAGCCTCTGCAAGGTAGAGGTCAGTATGCCAGTCTACAACAGCACCACCCTTATCGGCAGCATTAGTAACAAAGTCTGGGTTAGATCTGAGTGCAGTTAGTTCAGAGGGAGATAGGTTGGATTTGGTGAGGGGGACCGAAAAATTGATGCGACTAATATTACATCAACAGTTCTCAATGAGCAGATCGAGTGCAGGTAAAAGGCCAGAGGGAGGGTGTTGAAACTAGGCATGGGGGTCTGAGGAAGAGGACTCTTGTCCAAAGAAATGAGCACGGCGGCAAAGTTGGCAGAAGAAGAGTTCAGCATCATGTACCTGAAATTTAAGGTCGGGACGTACAGGAATAAAGCTGAGGCCTTTGAGTACAGAACGTTCAGTATCGGAGACCGGAAGGTTGAGGGGTGGTGACTAAACTCCGTTGTCGACCAGGTCCAATCCATCTCCTGCACTTCTGGCCTCACCCCTTCTCTTCCCTCCTGCAACAGTGATAAGGTTCCCCTTGTCCTTACCTACCATTCCACCAGCATCCACATCCAGAAGATCATCAGACGCCATTTCCACCACCTCCAGCAAGATGCCACCATCAGGCACATATTCCCCTCCCTTGTCCGCCTTCCGCAGGGGCCGTTCCCTCGGGGACACCCTGGTCTACACTTCCTTTACCCCCCAACACGAGCCCCCATGGCACCTTCCCCAAAAACCGGCAAAGTTGCAACACCTGCCCATTTACCTCCTCCCTCCCCAGTATCCAAGGTCCCAGAAATATCTTCTAGGTGAAGCAATACTTCACCTGCACTTCCCAGAATCTAGTCTACTGCATTCACTGCTCACAATGTGGTCTCCTACCCTCGGAAAGATTGGAAGAATATGGGCCAGGAGCAGGCTGGTGGGACTAGTTGATTTGGGATTATGTTTGGCATGGACTGGTTGGACCGAATGGTCTGTTTCCATGCTGTATGATTCTGTGATTCTATGATTCTACCCTAGGGAAACTAAGCATATACTGGGTGACTGCTTCACAGAACATCTAGGTTCTGCTCGCAAAAAAGACCCTGAACTACCTGTTGCCTGCCACTTTAAATCACCACCCTGTTCCCTGGCCAACATCTCCCTCTGTCTCTGGCCTGCTGCAGTGTTCCAGCGAAGGTCAACGCAAGCTGGAGGAACAACACCTCATTTTCCGCTTGGGGACCCTGCAACCCTCCGGACTCAATAGTGAGTTCAGTAATTTTAGGGCCTAAACGCTCCATGTCCCAGCCCTCTACCACACAGCCTGCCATTACACACTACCTGTTGGTCACTAATTGTCCCCATTAACAACTATTCACCCTCCCAGCCTGATCATTATCAACTTTCTGTCCAACTGCTCTGCTCTCCTCTCTTTTAGGCTTTATCCTATCACTTACCCCTACCCCATTCCCCTCCCTTTTTTTTTCTGCACGTAAACTGATGTTTTCCCAGCCACCATCAGTTCTGAGGACGGGTCACCGGACCTGAAACATTAACTGTTTTTTTTTCCTTCTCAGATGCTGCCAGACCTGCTGAGCTTTTCCAGCAACTTTATTTTTGTTCCTGATTTACAGCATCCACAGTTCTTTCAGTTTTTGTTAAGCACAATTGGATGTTTAGGAGTCAGAATTAAATGTGCTTAACCAGATGAAGTTTATAGGACTGGAGAAGATTAGGGATTTAAAGAAGAATGAATATCTTGAAATTGAAGCATTGCACTCCTGGAAGCCAATTGTACGTAATTGAGCACAGGGATGATAGATGAATAGGACTTGGGACAAAGGTAGCAGAGTTTGGACGACTCCTTATGACAAGGAGAATGTGAGAGCAACCAGCAATTATTAGAATAGTCACCTCTGCTAACAAGGCATGAATCAGTGTTTCAGTAGTATATCTGAGCAGGGGTAACGTAAAGTAGTTTTACATGTCAAATGGATTGAATGGAGCATCATTAGTGGCTACCCTAATGGACAGAAACTAACCTGTCAAATATGACAAAGGTTGCAAACAGATTAAGCCAATCTCTGAGCAGGGCAAATGATGCTGTTCACAACTCTGGAATGGACCTTGGAAGAGGGATCAAAAACTTCACTTAAAACTTTAATTGGTGGAAGTTCGTGCTGATCCAACACAATGTCTAAACTTCCCCTTGATCTGTTAAATTCAGGTGGGTTAGTAATGTTGAGCAGCATTTCAATGTATGTGCAAAAGCTATCTGTCAGATATCAGTGATAGTAGGAACTGCAGATGCTGGAGAATCTGAGATAACCAGGTGTAGAGCTGGATGAACACAGCAGGCCAAGCAGCATCAGAGGAGCAGGAAAGCTGACGTTTTCCGTTGTGGCCTCTACATCAGGGAAACCAAGCGAAGGCTTGGGGACTGCTTTGCGGAACACCCACGCTCGGTTCGCACTAAACAACTGCACCTCCCAGTCATGAACCACTTCAACTCCCCCCCTCCCATTCCTCAGACGACATGTCCATCCTGGGCCTCCTGCAGTGCCACAACGATGCCACCCAAAGGTTGCAGGAACAGCACCTGATATTCCGCTTGGGAATCCTGCAGCCCAATGGTATCAATGTGGACTTCACAAGCTTCAAAATCTCCCCTCCCCCCTACTGCATCCCAAAACCAGCCCAGCTTATCCCTGCCTCCCTAACCTGTCCTTCCTCCCACCTCAAGCCCCATCTCCTACCTACTATCCTCATCCCACCCCCTGGACTGACCTATCCCCTCCCTAACTCCCCACCTACACTCACCTTTTACTGGCTCCATCCCTGCCTCTTTGACCTGTTGTCTCCTCTCCACCTATCTTCTCCTCTATCCATCTTCTATCTGCCTCCCCCTCTCTCCCTATTTATTTCAGAACCCCCTTCCCCTCCCCCGTTTCTGAAGAAGGGTCTAGGCCCAAAACGTCAGCTTTCCTGCTCCTCTGCTGCTTGGCCTGCTGTGTTCATCCACCCTACACCTTGTTACGTCAGATGTCAGTGATAGCATGTAGGTGAGAAATAGGAATGGGTCAGGAATAGGTCCTTGGATGAAATCAAGGTGTTAGGAAATTGTATGTGATGCTTTGAGTACAATTCAAGAAGGATAGAACTTGGTGAATGCAATTCTTTCTTTCTTTCCCTCCCCTCCCTCCCATCCAAGCCGGATGCCAGGTGTAGGGGATGGTATGGTCAACTAGGTCAAGAGTAGCAGGCAGTTTTGTTTTTTAAAAAAAAAAGTAGGGTAATTATCTTAATTACCATCATATAGGGTATCATTTATAACTGAGCTGTGTTCGGGGATTCACACAGATCTGGGAAAGACTAGTGCAGACTTAAGTGATGACATAATTGGGAGAGAATAAATGAACAATGGCAGTGAACATGTGAATCTGGGTGGGAATAGTTTGTTACTGCTCAATTTATGAATGCAATTGAAGGAGTAGGAGGTGGCTTTCATGGTCAAGATGAGAAGTGTGCATAATGTTTAGTGTGATTTGGGCAAGTGGAAAGGAAAGACAGCTGAACAGATGGTGTCAATTTTAGTAACAGATAGCCATGATATTTCATTGTGAGATTGGAGACGATGGGAGAGAGCATTGAAGAAAAGAATTGTGGGGATTATCACAACTCTCATTTGCGAAAAAGTTAGCTGTTCTTTGCTATACTGAATTTGGTCAAGGAGGTACCATCCTCTAACAAAACTGCAAAACTTGGCTATGGAGTCTGTATACTGAAGCCAAAGCCTAATGCTTAGTGTAACCTATTACAGAACTTTCCTATTTGGAAAAAATTGGCAAGTGCCATTGTGCAGTACAAAAATCAACATAGTTCTTCAACCTAATGTCTTGTGATTATAGCCATGAGTGTAGAAATTCATTTGGTTTCTAAAATATGTAAACTGACTTTACCTTTACAACCATGGTTATAATGTCTGGAGAAATTGCAAGTTAAAATTGAGCATGTCTTCAAATAGATTTTTATTTTATGAATTATTGGAATTTGAAATACATTAAAGATTAGGTCATTCCTTCCACTTGCCACATTTGTTAATTTTATCAATCTTGTTAGATATGCAGGTGTTTTTTAAAAACATAAATTAACAGGATTAAAATGCAATTATTACTGTAATCCGATAACAAGAAAAATATTTATTTGTTTAGCATTGTATCATCCTAAAAGCTTTCCTCCCTTTTTTTTGTCTCAGCGTGACCTTTCCAGAAAGTCAAGTGATGTCAGTGGGCAGCTTAATTCTACAACTCTTGAAAATCTGTAAGATATCTTCTCTACTTTAGCTGCCAGCTCAGATTTTGTTTTTTTTCTGCATGGTTCATTGACAATTAGTCATTAATTGCTTGTGCTAGATGTCAATTTTATTCCTGTTCAAAATACATCTGAGATAGATGGCCTGTGTTTCATGTTCATTTTTGAATAGAATCATGTTCTAAATGCTTTTTTTGACATCAAGTGTCAACTATTTTGTCACTTCTATATCTTTTGTATGTCGAACCATATTTGCTGTCATTTTTTTGCATGTACCTCTCTTTGTCTCGACACTGTCCTTGAATTTCAATTGAATTGTAATTTAACCTTGTTTTTATCAGCTGTTTGCAAGAATTTCCCACTGAACTTGTAACTTGTGTGTTACTAAAGGGCCAAAAGTAGTGTTGCTATTGATGTTAAAAGAAAATAAAGAATTAGATTAACTTTTTTGGGTTTTTCAGTTTGCTAGTGGCAACACTTCATTTTCTTCACAACAGGCTCACCTATAAGCAATAAATTTGAACTACCTAGATAATTGACTGTTTCAAGTCTCCCTGAAGCCTGGCTTGATGTCAGCCAAAGCAATGGTGATCATTAGATGTTGTGCAGCTTTTAAAAGGCCAGTAAATATGCATAAAATTTTTAATGTTTGCTTAAAGTATTGACCTTGTCATTTTTTTAAGCTGAATCTTTCAGCAATACCTATTGTCTAGTGTGCAACTTGATATTTTCCTGACAATTGACTGTTTAGTAAAGATGTCACAACTGAAAACTACTTCATGAATTGTAAAACTAGATTTATACAAATAAAATATTTTGAATACAAAGCACTTTGTAATTTAAAGTCTTGGAAAATGCTTTATTGCAGGATTAATGGTGAGGTTCTACTTTGTGTACCATGCAATTTTTATTCTTCACTCATGTAAAAATAAAAAATATTGCTTGAAGGTGCTCAGCCCAAGGTTGGGCGCATGAAAGGTATGAAATCCTAGGTTTGTGGTAATAGTCCATAAGTAAGAAGCTATTACTCATTGTTCCTTTAAATGACAAGTGGGACTCCAAAAGCCTGATTTTTAGTTTCTGGATTCTGTCTTCTGATAATTCACCAAGTGAATATCACAGAGCAACATTGAATTTTCCAGATGTTTACATGACTAATGCTTAACAAAACAGACACGTCTATGGTATCTATAGTTCTCTATGTAGAAGCTTTTACTTATCCTTAACACCAAACCATTTCAATTACTGAATCTTAAAAACTCACTTGGAATGTCTGCACCTCTGGGCTGAAATTTAGTAGAGAGAATGTTTTGCTTTGTTTTCCCCAAATTCTTTTAGTAGGTTAAAGTGGTGATCAAGAAGATTCCCCTGAACACTATAGACTCTTTTACCCTCCACCCTGTTGCCCTTCATGGTATTAAAGCCCACACTTAATTTTTGTACTTCTGTAATTTCTTTAAACATGCTCCTCAATCTTTTCATGACACAGCAGAGGCAATATAATTTGCTCCAAAGGAGCAGCAAGGTCAGCAAAATTCCTCTTGGATCAAGGGTATTTAACACTCCTGCCAGTTTGCACAACTTTGCCAATTTGACCTGTTGAGAAATCATTCAACATAAGACTGTGGTAGATTACAGGATATTAACATATGCCAGGACAGACTCCAGATTTGTTTAGCTACATACTAAATTCCAGGAATTGGACAAGATCTTTCTAATGGCTTTTTTTCTGTACTCCAATGAGGAAAGTTTGTACAAATTGCCTCTACATTTTTTCCAAGGACAACACTGAATATGGGTGTGTCTGCCATAAGCAGTCCACTAGTATTCCAACAGCAAAAAGTAAAGTATTTAGGGGAAACAAAAATCCTAGAGACTAGTTAATTTGAGCTGAATCCAAATCCAGTTGAATTTTTAGTAAGTATAACATGTAGGTGAAGTAGATTTACACGGATTTCAGTAAGACCTTTGTACCCAGTGGTTGGGGACAGGGGGTTGTTGGCTTTTGGGAGAGAATTTGTTAGATCCCTGGGGTGGAGGTGAGTGTTGGCATCATGGGAGAATGGAGGGTAGTCTGGTCAGAATCTCTGTAGTCTAGTGAAGGTATAGCTTTGAATGGGGAGGGGGTGGGTGTTCATTTTAACAGTTACTAAGGAGTTAAATGAGGTTTTTAAATGGCAGCTTTTTCCTGGATAACTTAAATATCAGTTGGTGCGTTCCACTGTAGTTTAAGTGGATGTTTCCAGCACAAGGGAACTACCCATTAGATCCAGTCTCTTTGGCGTCTGCTCCATCTCAGCTTCCACGGGTTCTTGATGTATAACTCCAGTCTGCACTGTGGAAACTGTTATCTCACCACTGGTAAATCTGGCTGTTAATTCCAGTGGAAATAGCATTTTCTTATTTGTTACAGACTTGTCAGCCACCTACTTAGCTGTTTAAACTCTTCAGTCAATAAGGCAAATGCAATATGACTATTGGGGAATTGAATGGATTACTTCCAGCTTGAATATTGGTAAATTGCCCTTGTTCTTGGCATCATAAGACCTGCAGATAGAAGCATTTAAATTGCTGGTTACTCACCATAAATATGAAGTTATGGGCAAAACATACCATTGCATAGTAGAGGGGTTATAGAAAATGTTAACAATGTTCAGCCACTGTTGGGCTTGAGCTACTCACCTTGATGAATATTGTTTCTTGTTCTGTTTGTAGGGCAAAAGAATGAAGTAACTCTTAAATACATTCTAAATACCTAACAGGAACTCTGTGAAAGCTTTGGCAAATATTAGTAGAAAGCATTGTTTAAAAAGTTAATTTGGAATTGCCCAAAACTAAGAAATGGAATATTAAGGAACAAATAATTGTAAGGAATTGTTTGTATGGACCATCATGCTTACTGCTGTCATGATATGTGGAACAACTACCTAAGCTGATAAATTGTTTCATATTAATCCATTTAAACTGTACCAACAAACAATAAAAAGTAGAAGTTGATGGTTGTCAAATCACAAGGGTTGTAACTGTCAATCTTAGCAACTTCAGATAGCAACCAGGAAGAGGAGAACTGAGGCCATTAACGCTTGAGACCTGAAATATAATTTGATAACGTATAAATGCCAAAGACCTGCCTATAACACTTGCAAAGGTACAGTTTGCTGTTTAACAAATTGGTCCTGCACAGCCTGGGTAGCATAATAGGGGCCAATATACAGCAAATCTTTGTTACCTCGTTTCTTGGTTATGAAGTAAAAATAATGAACATTGTGTCAGCATTTTGGATCTGGTTACCATGGTGTAATGGTGAGCGCGCTGGCTTCTGAACTGTGATCTGAGTTCAAATCTAGGTGTCGCCTTCTTCCTGGTGAAGTGAGTGGCGAGCCTTGGAAAGTCTCATTTTTTTTTTGGGGGTGGCATGGTGGCACAGTGGTTAGCACTGCTGCCTCACAGCACCAGGGACCCAGGTTCAATTCCAGCCTCAGGCGACTGTCTGTGCAAACTCCACACATTCTCCCCATGTCTGCGTGGGTTTCCTCCAGGTGCTCCGGTTTCCTCACACAGTCCAAAGATGTGCAGGTTAGGTGGATTGGCCATGCTAAATTGCCTGTAGTGTTCAGGGAGGTGTAGATTAGGTGGGTTATAGGGGGATGGGTCTGGGTGGGATGCTCCGAGGTTCAGTGTGGACTTGTTGGGCCAAAGGGCCTGTTTCCACACTATAGGGATTCTATGATCTCTCTCATGCATAATCTGTGAAAGTGTGCCCAGTAAATTGGCTTATGTTCCTCGACAACCACATACCTGGAGAAAATGGCCAAAGCTGAAGAATTTTTTAAATAAATTTGGCTGTAACTTGGATCTCCTTAACTGATTGATTGTTCAGTCTAAATCAAATTACTGCATGGTCATGGTCTTAGTACCTCACATGCTATGTCATTCAATTTCTTCTGTCTTCCACCTGATCACAATTTTTCCCCATTTGCCACTTTTGTCTTCATGTAAAACTAATATCTTCATTTTTTCCAGCTCTATTGATAGGTCATTGACTGGAAATATTAATTTTCCACAGAAGTTCTCTGATTTGAATATTTCCAGAATTTTGTCTTAAGAATCTACTTGAGTAAATTTCTCTGATTTCTTGAACATTCTAGGTTTACTGTAAAATTTACATTTAACTCAATCTAATTGTTGATAGTGATGATTACATTCAGTACCAATTGCTTTTGCTGGTGATTTATCTGCCTTGATGCTATAATTGTAAAATCTCAGTAAAGCATTTCTATATTTTTAAGCTGCACTGAGGATCATAACATCTATTTAGATAATAAACAAAAGAGCAGAAACATGACTCTTTTTAAAGCTATTCAACTTAACTGAAACAAAAATAGAAATTGTTAAATAAACTCAGCAGATCTGGCAGAATCTGTGGAGAGAATGCAGAGTTAATGTTTTGAGTCTAGTGAATCCTTCAAAACGGACTATTTCTGATTTAATGTCTCCCTAATGTGATTATTTATTTTCCTTACTAAAAGGATTTATTTCACAGTAATAGCAGTGCTACTTCCCGGTGCTGCTGAACAGGAGCTTTCCCTGCAAATTTCAGCCAAAACAAAAGATTCTTACTTCTTGCAACTAGGATAGATGATTCCCACCTTTTTAATGAATTCTGCTGCTTTCAGCAAATTATTTGAAGCTGCATAAAGCTGTAGGTAGCAAGATGCAAAAGTTATCTGCTTTAATTAGTTTTACTACATGACTCCTGAGATGAGGTGGCATAGTGGCTCAGTGGTTAGCACTGCTGCCTCACAGCGCCAGAGACCTGGGTTCAATTCCACTCTCAGGTGACTGTCTGTGTGGAGTTTGCACATTCTCCCTATGTCTGCATGGGTTTCCTATGGGTACTCCAGTTTCCTCCCACAGTCCAAAGATGTGCAGGGTAGGTGGACTGACCATGCTAAATTACCCATAGTGTTCAAGGATGTGTAGATTAGGTCAGTTACAGGGAATGGGTCTGGGTGGGATGCTCTGAGGTTCAGTGTGGACTTGTTGGGCCAAAGGGCCTGTTCCCACACTGTAAGGATTCTATGAAACTCTATGCTCCCACTTCAAGTTTTCTTCTAGATGATTCCTACTCCCCACCGCTGAAATAAATGCTTGTCACCTTAAACGTTTTAGGGACAAATTGCACACATTTTCTGCAGCTTTACTAAAGTCTGTGAACTTTCTTCTTCTGCTCTTTAGACATCTAAACTGTGCCTTTGTCACTTTAACCCTGGTTCTGTGACCTTGGTTTACATTGTTTTAATGGCACTAGATTTCCCTTGCTGCAGTTGTGTCTCATGATTCCTGCCCCTCACTCAATCTAAGCCATAAGAATGTTGTTTATATTCCTTTTTGCAGCCTAAATACTCTTCTTTAAAAGATTCCCCTTGACCACCTGAGATTTTAACCTTACTGTCGGAGCCTCTGATGTTGGTTTGTTCTCTGGTTGAACTGCAATTTGGGATTGCACCAACTCTGTAAGGCAGCCTGTTTCTATTTTGGAGGAACTAATTCCCCTTCTCCTGGGAGTTCAATTCTCTTATGGCAACTCAACAGTCCCCTCACCTACTTCAATTTTTTTTTATAATCAAGGGAGAGTTGAACATGGGATGGGGAGATTTTCAAACTCTAGTTTTAAAAACCTCCCTCTCATCCCTGCCTCCTTGACCTGACACAACTTGTCCATCTTCTCTCCCACCTATCCGCCCCACCCATCCCACTGACCAATCCCCAGGACTCCCTATCTGCTGCACTCTCCTATCACCATCCTATCTACCTTCACCAGTCCCACCCCTTCTCTCCCTGTTTATTTCCCAGCTCCCCCTCCCCATCCCTAATGAAGGATCCTGACCCGAAACTTTCCTACTCCTCTGATGCTGCCTGGCCTGCTGTGTTCCTCCAGCTCCACACTCTGTTGTCTTCAAGTAGCAATGTTGCTTCTTTCAAACAACACAGGTTACAGGCAGCAAAGGACAAACCTCAAGCTTGAAGATTAGGTTGTCTGAACAAAATCATATAATATATATATGCTTAATGCTGTGGAAAGCCATGCAGATCTGCCATCAGGTTCCACTGCTATGTTACAATGCACAACAGATAATTCTATGCATGCAAGAAATGGCAATCTTCAAAGATCTAATAAAGCCGAACTGATGGCAACACTTGGAAGCAATGCTTATAGGGATGTGACTCAGAATGTACCAACACTCCTGGGCATTAACTTTAAGAATTCCAGTGGATCCACATATTCTGAATGGGCAGAAACTCTAAATCCTGAGAAGCTGAAATCAGATTAACATGGACTTTACTCCCAGCCAGAATCTACAAATAACCAGATTGGATGATCTTCCTCTCCCGCGTGCAGATTTAGAGGTGCCTCCTCTGCATAGAAGGTCAGCGTTTTCCAGCTGCAGAGAGGACATGGTTCTCTGTGGAGGTGTCAAAAATCAGGATCATTTAAGGTGATCTCAAACGTAGCAATGTCGGAGAGGAAAATTCCAGTGTACAGAATTTTCCACCATCCTCTCTAAGGATGGCAGTTTTGAATTGGGAAAAGGACTGTTTTAATTTTAAGGATTGTGAAAGGATTTGTTGTGAAAGAATTAGATTACCAATCATTTTCATAGCATTTGGTTTTGGTTTCGGAGCCAATAACACAACACACAGCATCTTGACTTGGAACTATAAGCCATTTTTTCCCACACTAACATTGAATCAAAATGCACAAACTCACTTCCTCACTATATGGCAGCAGTTCAGGAAGATGATTCAGGATAATTAGAGATGGGCAACAAATGCTAATCTAGTTAATGATGCTCACTTTCAATGAAAGATACCTGCATTGGATATCTGTCTTACTAGGTAAGACTTCTCCATATTTAATATTTTCCTTGGATACATTACTGAATTCCTTCCCCAGATCCCGTACACACCTCACCCCTTCCCCTCCACTGCTGGTCCCAGCCTGGCAACACCAACCCTCTCCCCAGCCTGATACCCCCTCTTCCAAACTTAAACCAAGACACACCAGTGCCCTTCTCACCTGGCATCCTACCTCTGGCAACCTACTTGCTAGCCTACCCAGCTGGCATCCTATATATCTGCCTCATCTCTAGTAAGACTATCTACATACTGGTACAAAAAGCTCTCCTAGATGCCCTTTATAAATTCCACCCCATCTCATCCTTTCACACAAAGGGAATCCCAGATAATCTTAGCAAAAGGCAAAATCCCCCTACAACTTTAAAACCTCGTTTCTCTCGCACCATTCTGTTATTTGCCTATGTATTTGCTCCTCTATCTCCCTTTGACTGTTGGAAAGCCTGCAGTATCATCCCAGCAAGGTAATCACCCCTTTTTTTTTATTTCTAATGATGGTTTCCTTTATCAATAATGCAATGCCTCACCTTACATTTGCTAGCCCATTGCACCCAAAATTTCTATACCCTAGAATTTTGAGCTTCCAGTCCTGTTTTTCCTTCAATCATGTCTTAGTGATTGCAACAATATCATATTCCTATAAGTTTTTGGAACACTGTTCCTGATAAGTGATGGAAGCAGAGTCCTTGGGTATTTTTAAGGCAAAGACAGATAAAACAAAGAACTGCCCTAGATCCAAAACAAAAATAGAAATTAATGGAGAAACTCAACAAATGTGACTGCATCCGTGAAGAAAAAGCAGAATTAACATTGAGTCCAGTGACTGAAAGGTTACTGGACTTGAGACATTATCTTCACAGACTACTGCCAGACCTGCCGAGTTTCTCCAACAATTTCTGTAGAGCTCTTGTCCAGTAATGGGGTAAAAGATTAATGGGGGTAGGCAGGAATGTAATTTTATTGAATGGTCGTGTAGGCTTGAGTAGTGGAATGGTCCACCCTACCTTAATTCATATGCTCCTTTGTACAATGATGGTAGCTAACACTGTTAGTTTACACAATTTGGTACCTGGTATAAATTAAGACACATTCTCATTTCCCTTGAAAGATCAGAGGAAGCACACCACAGAAGCCACATTCTCTCAAGATCCACTCTTTTGTTACCAGATATTCCAATATTGATTTGTCTATGAAGAGACCATGACAAATGTTTTACGTTTGGGATAATACCTTGACATCAGAGCCATTTTTGTATCCTAACTCCTGCTTTCGCTGGGGTGGGTGTTGGAGGAGGTCAGCAGCTAATTGGCTAGAAGGTGGATTTGGTTCCAACTAGTAATGCAGTGCGAGACAGTGGAAATGTGTGGGCATGATAACATTCATTATTGTGGGGGTTGTCTTGTGTATCTAAGGAATGCAGAAGTTAGCAGTATGAAGGGCAGAGATCTGGGACCCATGGCAAGGCTGCTCACAGTTTACCAATGCAGCCCTTGAGGTGATATGAGAGGCATACTTGAGGGGGGAGGGCTTCTGCTATTGGATGGTCGCAGAACACAGCTACCTCACCATACTAAGCAGATTTGGCAGGAGGTAGCAGAATGTTAGAAGCCACAGTGTCATCTTGAGGACCTTTATTCCACAGGAGATTTAATGACCATCTTTGTTCTGTCAAGGTGCGTACAGGGCAACATCCAGATGTTTGGCCTCCAAGTCTACAGACACATTACCTAAACAACCTGGGGCACATAGTGCCTCGGGTAAGTTGTCAGTGAGGCTTAGAGCCTGATACTTTCAGCTTCATATTTCAAAGTGGCTGCTGACATTGATTAGAGAGGGTAGTAGTGTCTTACATTTATTTTGTTCTTGTAGGAAGGGCACATAATTCCATGACAGAGCTCACACAGCAAGAGTGCTCTAGGTCAACATCAAGTTTATGGATAAAATGGAATGCACCAAAGCTTTACAATTTTTGCAAACATCTTGTTATGTAACATAAGTTACTTTAAGTGGTTTAGTTGTATACAGAAAAAAATTGAATAATTTTAAAAGCTTCATATATATGCAGATATTTCAGATTTGCAGTGTTTCCCATTTATTTTGCAAGTTAACAATAGTATTAAGCTATAAAGGTGAAAGGAACAAATTAACAGGGAAAAACAAAGCAGGGAGCTGAAGCATCTATAGAGCATAAAGACCAGTTTATATTAATTGGACTAGTTTTTTCTATAAAATTCGATGTCAAAACGCATTAAATGGCATTCAGCAAACTATCAAATTTATTATTTTCAAAATTCCTTTTTACAGTGGTTAATGTATTGCAATTACAATTCTTAAGGAAGAAAACTAAATGCATTATGTGTACTCAAATGCCATATATTAGCAGACAGCTCACCACAATATGGATAATATGCCAATTTGTTGTTTTTTTCACACCTCTTTAATGTTCTCTTCTCCTATCATTCCTGCTTTTGTAAATTCTTCTGCTTTGCTGCCATTTTTCTTGATTAGTCATTGTTGAACCACATTCTTAAGCAATTCTGTTTTGGCATATTTAAATTTTTTGCCATGTTTAAAACTGCCAATGTGACACTCTATTCAAAAAGGGAGACAGAAAACGGATAACTATAGGCTGATTGGCCAAACATCTATTGTCATTATCAATTATTAAAGAAGTAGTAGCAGCATATTTGCAAAATTACAATCTAATCAAGCAATGTCAGCATGACTTCATGAAAAGAAAATCATGTATGTCTATGAGTTTTTTGAGGAAGTCTCAGAATGGATGGAGAGAACCAGCAGATATGTAGTATTTGGAATTCTGGAAAGTGTTTGTCACAGTACTTCACCAAAGGTTAAGTCATAGGATACAGCCCGTGTTGTTGAAAGTAGCATATTGGCAGGGATAGAGAATTGGCTAATAGGCAGGGAACCAGGGATAAGGTGTTATTTTTCTGGTTGACAACTTGTAACTAGTGGAGCTTCAGAAATATCAGTGCTGGGAGCCTGTCTGCAATATAAATTAACGATTTGGAGGAAGGAAGCGAATGTAATGTAGCCAAAATTGCAGATGACACAAAAATATGTAAGAAACAAGTTGCAAGAGAATTACTATTTACACAGAGATGCAGATAGGTTAACAGATCAATAGATGATGACAACCAACAGATGATAGCTGAACTGGCTAATATTACTATTTGTTATGGTCTAAATTAATTTTTCTATGTCTGGACTTTTATCATTTTATTCTCCTCTCTATCATTTTATTTTCCTCTGCTCCTTGGTATTATGTATATCATTAACATTCCAATCAAACACAACTTATAGGACTTAAATGTGGTATCCCCTGGTGTAGTGCTGTAAAATGAAACTTTGTAACGGTACTTCCTCTATTAGATCAATCAGGCACAAACAAATGCAGCCTGAAAGACAGGAAACTGACAAACATCACTTCAACACTGGCTGCATCTTTACTATTACGCTGTGTTGTAAATTATTAGTGTTTGAACAAACTTCAACATCTTAAAAACCTGGGGCAAAATTTTTCTGTTCTCAAAGGGACAGGAATGGAGGTGTGGCAACAAACAAAATGGTGACTGAGTGACAAAGCTAGAAAGTTTCATGATTTACATTGAGGTGACTGGGATTCAGCAGCTGTCAACTTTTGCCCAAGCTGCATGGAGGCAGAAAGTGTTTTAAATAGTAAGTAGAATGGTTTTTATCTGCTTTCTGATTTATCAGAAAATGGTGGGTACTGTGGCATGATTTGTACATGTTCGGTATGTTAAATCATGACAGTGTTGAGAATGAAATTCTCCAAAGTTTTACTTGACATCATTGGACATGTTGCAATTACTAGCATTGTGCGATGAAGAGAGCAATGGACTGTTAACAATTAACGTGGTTGCTTACATGCACTGTGCTTTGCACAGTTGCTTATTCATCCTCTGATGGGGAAATATGAATAGCAGCAGTCTAACTTACAAAATGGGAGATTGTTAGTCACAATTAATTAATTATTCTGAATTCTTCTCCTCTTAATGACTTTTTTCTTTGTTGTCCCATCTCCATTTCCAATCCAGTTGAGGACAAGACGATTCCATTTCGGTCTCTGAGATGCTATTCAAACACTAATAATTCTGAATGTTAATGGCAAATTGTCAAGTAAAAGATCAACACTCTAAATAATAAGTATCTTTGATTGTTTTCAGTTTAAACAGCTGTTGAGATGAGCATTTCAGTGAACAAATTGGTATTATTTTGGAGATTTCTTGGTTTTTGGATACAAGCCAACCCAAATCAATGCAGATTATGAGTTTTTTGTACAGGGGATCATTTTGCAAATTTACCTGAATACATTTTGAGGCTTCCAGATGTAGCTTAGCTTTTCTCTCTAAACCTGTGTATTGAGAATGGAGGCAGGGTTTTTAATCTGCTCGCTCTGGCATGGGTCTGTTGATGAGGGTGACAGATCCAGATCCATTGCCAGTTCAATCAAGTCCTCGATCAAGAAAATTTTGTTTCCCGGCAGGCTGGAGATGGAAGCATGGGATCGGTACTGTTTCCAGATTCCTTCATCCATTGGGAAAATCCAACCTTGTTTCAGCTTCAACCAGTATAGTGAGTCAATTATTTTATATTATTCATTCCTAACTAATATCATAATTTAACCTAAATATCATCACTATTTAATACAACTAAAGCTGAATTATGCTTCTAGATTTAATTAAAAATTTTTCAAGTAAAAAATCTGATAAATATACTGGGCTATGTCCATAAACTGTCTAAACTTCTTCATAAACTGAGTAGAAAATGCATAATTTGTTGTGTTGCAAAAGTCATTTGATGAATTCTTCTTACATAGCCCTGAACCTGATCGTTTCTCTTGAATGAACCTTGTTTGGAAATATTTGATGTGCTATTCCTCTGTATTCAAAGCAGATCTTACCCATTACTTCCTTTAAACTGTCAGACATACCAAGGTCAATGCATGGGAGCAGCAGTGGTAGACATCACTACTCTCTCTGACCAATAGTGTTTGGTTGACAGTACATGCAAACTAGAACCAGGTGCTTTCACTTCGACAAGATGTGCTTGCCCTTGAGACTGATAGTAACCCTGTTTTCGTTTTAAATGAAATGATTTTTCAATACCCGATTGGATGATTTTTGACTTAAGTTTTTTCTCACCATCTTGAATATTTTTGGAACTAAAATTTTCAAAGAAAGTGTAAAATAAAACTTTTCAAATATTCCCTTCTAGGATTTATGTCCTTGAGATTAATTCTTAATTCCTCAAAACTCCACTTTCATTCTGGAGGGTTGACCACCACGTGTTCCACATCCTATGTCCCGAAAATATGGTTATAGATTTCCATATTGACATGACAGCATTTCTCAATTATATTTATTCCCAGCTCTGTATAAACTGGATGTAGAGGCATAAACATAGTACATTTCTACCATTTTCAACAAAAATATAACCATTATGTACAATTATTGTATTAAAAATACAAAAGGGATACAGACTCCACCAATTGTCTTTCTAAAAGACATACAGGTACAAGTAGTATCAAAAGTATGAGGAAATCACCAGTTAATCATACATTTTGCACTTAACATCACAGATCTGTTGAAATGAGATTAGCAGTTCTATGTTCTACAATTACAGTTAGGTTTATATTATTTGTGCAACTCTTCAATATAACTATGATTTATTTCATCTGCCTATATGCACACAATGTCCACTGACTGTTTATTGAAACTGGCAAATTATGCATAATACAATTACATTACTAATGCATAACTGACATGTGGGGTATTTGCAAACATGGAGGGCCTGACTATGATTATTTTATGACAGTTAAATAAAGCACTGATGTTTTAAATACAGTGAAAACACTGCAGTCTTCAACTGAAACTAAATTTACCTACTGATCAATATGATCAGCTGAGTTCAGTGGAAAATAAAAATTAAGAGTAGCTATTTCTCACATTTGAGTACTACTCAGGTTGGCAGCCTTCATTACTGGATGCCTGCAGAAAGACAACAAAAATGCTGTTGTCAGTTCAGTATTTTGAAGGTTTAAATAGCAGCAGAGGATGGTTTGCTTTGAAGTGTCAGCCTTCATTATAGACATGCAGCAATATTCCACGTAGCATGAAATAGCTTAACCTCCTTGTACATACTGCAGATAACAAAGGCTGGAACATGTACTTAAGTATTCAAAAAATAAATTGAGCCATATTTTTTAAAAAAAGAAGCCTTGGAGGCCCGATCATCAAGTATAATTTCTGACAAAGGGAAGAA
>NW_025966352.1:0-50000 GCF_021869965.1 Rhincodon typus
TTTCAGGAGGCAGTCACACCTGTAGACAAATTCCCTCGAATTCAGTGGTCAGGGACAAGAGGGTGTCACTGTGAGCGATGCAGGTAGAGGGATCCAGGAAATTAGTGCTGAAGGATCCTCAGTCCTTGAACTTTTTAGCAAGTGAGAGATTCTTGCTCACTGTGTGGACGAGGCTGGGGGCGGGGGGGTTGTAGGGAGGATGAGCAAACTGACCACAGCAACATGGTATAGGGAGCCCTTCAAGAGGGAGGAGAAAAGAGAGATGTAATTGTAAATCAGGGATAGTATAGTTAGGAGAATAGACACAGTTCTCCGTGGCTAGGATTGAGAGTCCCGAAGGCTGTGTTGCCAGCCTGGTACCCACATTCATTCATCTCATCTGGGCGACAGAGGAACTTGGAGTGGGAGGGGAAAGATCCAGTTGTCGTGGTTCACATAGGTACCAACAATATAGGCAGAAGGAGGAAAGAGGTTCTGCTGAGAGAATATAGGCAGCTCGGGGCTACATTAAAAAGCAAAACCAAAAAGGTAATAATCTTCAGATTACAATGTAAGGCATGAGCTAATTGGCACAGGCTCAACAAGACGAAAGAAGTAAAAGCGTGGCTCAAAGGTTGGTGTGGGAAAAAATTCATGGGACAATGGCACCACTTCTGGAGAAGGAGGGAGCTGTTATGATAGGACAGGCTTTATCTGAATCATGTTGCGACTAGAGTCCTGTGAATTGCGTAACTAGGGGTATGGATAAATACAAAATACAAAGAAGAAAAATACAGTACAGGAACAGGCCCTTTGGCCCACCAAGCTTGCACTAATTCCTAATCACTACTTAGACCTGCTACGTCTTGCCCACACGCAGTTTCCATTAATTCTGTTTGCCTCCCGTCCATGTCTCCATCAAGGTACGCCTTAAATGTTGCTAATGTGCCTGCTTCCAGCAACTCCACTGGCAATGCACCCACCATCCACTGTTAGAAAAATGCTCCCCACATTTCTCCCCTAAACTTCCCCTCACACCTAAACCTGTGCCATTTTGTAGTTGATTCTTCCACCCTGGGAAAAAGCCTCTGACTATCCACTCTATCTATCTCTGCCTCTCTTAATTTTGTAGACTTCTATCAGGTAATAGTGTCATACAGAACTGAAACAGACCCTTTGGGCCAACTAGTCCACACCAAACACGCTCCCAAACTAAACTAGCCCCACTTGCCTGCATTTGGCCTATATTCCTCCAAACGTTTCCTATTCGTGTACGTATCCAAATGTCTTTTAAATGTTGTCACTGTACCTGCATCCACTCTTCCTCTGGCAGTTCATTCCACATATGAACCACTGTGTAAGAAAGTTCTGTCTTTCCACTGAAAGCAACCTGTGTTTATCCAATCTCTCCTCATATCTAAAACCCTCCAGAACAGACAACATCCTGGTAAACCATTCTCTGCACCCACTCCAAAACATCCACGTCCTTCTGGTAGAGTGGCAACCAAAACTGCACGCAATATTCCAAATGCGGCCTAACTAAAGTTTTATACAGCTGTAACATAACTTGCTAATTTCTATAGTCGATGCCCCAGCCAATGAAGGCAAGCGTGCTGTATGCCTTCTTGAACACTTTATCCACCTGTAATGCCACTTTCAGCCATCAGTGGACCTGTACGCCCAGATCCTGCTGTATGTCAATGCTCCGAAGGGTTCTGTCACCTGAATTTGACTTTCCAAAATGCACCACCTCCCACATGTCCAAATTAAACTCCATCTACCATTTCTCTGCCCAAATCCACAATCTATCTATATCCTGCTATATCTTTTGACAATCCTCTACACTACCTGCAACACTGCCAATTTTGGTGTCATCTGCAAACTTACTCATCAGACCACCTACATTTGCCTCCAGATCATTTGTATATATTACAGCAAAGGTCCCAGCATTGATTCCTGCAGAACACCACTAGTAACTGATCTCCATTCTGAAAAGTACCCTTCCACCGCTATTCTGTTTTCTCCGACCAAGCCAGATCCGTATTCTTCTAGCCAGCACACCCCAAATCCCATGAAACTCCACCTTTTGTACCAGCCTGGTACATGGTACTTTATCATATCCCTTATTAAAGTCTATTTAGAGAATATACACTGCCATTCCCTTATCAATCATTCTTATCACCTCCTAAAAAACTCAATCACATTGGTGAGACATGGCCTTCCCTGCACAAACCCATGCTGCGTATCACTAGCAAGTCCATTTGCTTCCAAATATGAATAAATCCTGTCTCTCAGTATCTTCTCAACAGCTTCCCCACCACTGATGTCAGACTAACCGGCCTGTAACTGCCTGGATTTTCGTGGTTTCCCTTCTTAAGCAAAGAAACAACACTGGTCATTCTCCAGTCATCTGGAACCTTGCCTGAGGCCAACGACAATGCAAAGACATCTGTTAAGGCTGCAGCTATTTCCTGCCTTGTTTCCCACGGTATCCTGAGATAAATCCTATCTGGCCCTGGGGACGTGTCCACTTTAATGCATTTCAAGACCCCCAACACTTCCTCCTTCATTATGTTGACTTGCCCGAGAGTATTCAGACACCTTTCCCTAACCTCAACATCCTACACGTCCCTCTCTTTGATGAATGCCTATGTAAAGTACTCATTAAGGATCTCACCCATTTTCTCTGGCTCCACACACAACCTCCTTCCTTTATCCTCGAGTGGGCCTAGTCTTTCCCTAGCTACCCCCTTGCTACTAATATAAGTATGGAATGCCTTGGGAATCTCTTTAACCCTGCAGGCCATGGACATTTCATGGCCTCTTTTAGCCCTCCTAACTCCCTGTTTGAGGTGCTTCCAACTTTTTTATATTCTTCAAGTACTTCATCTGTTTTTAGTTGCCTAGACCTTAGGTATGCTTCCTTTTGTTTCTGACTAAGCTGATGATTTTCCCTGTCATCCAAGGTTCCCAAATCCTCCCATTCTTGTCCTTCATTTTAACAGGAACACACAGTCCTGAACTCTAATCAACTGGTCTTTAAAAGACTCCCACATGTCAGTTGTGGATTTATCCTCAAACCGCCGTCCCCAATCCACATTCTCCAATTCTTGCCTAGTTCGATTATAGATGGACTTACCCCAATTTAACACTTTCATCCAAGGTCCACTATTGTCCTTATCCAAAAACTTACAGAATTATGGTCACTATTCCCAAAAGGCTCCCCCACTGAAACTTTGATCACCTGGTCAGGCTCATTTCCCAATACCAGGTCCAATATGGCCCCCTCCCTTGTTGGCCTATCCACATACTGTTTCATAATATCTTCCTGGCACACATAATAAATTACTGCTCATCCATACTCATAGCACTAAGAAAGTTCCAGTCAATATGGGGGAAGTTAAGATTACCCACCACAACAACCCTGTTATTTTCACATCTTTCTAGAATCTGACTACATATCTCTTCCTCTATTCCCTGCTGGGAGGTCTGCAGTACAATTCCAGCATTGTGATTGCATCCTTTGTATTCCTGAGGTCTACCCATAATGCCTTGCTGCAAGATACCTCCACAACACAGCTGTGATACGCTCCCTAACCAGTAATGCAACTCCCCCACCTCTTTTGCCTCCTCCTCCTCTGTCTTGTCTAAAACATGGACTTCCTGGAACTTTAAGCTGCCCATCTTGTCCCTATTCCAACCATGTCTCTGTGATAACAACAACATAGTGGTGGTGCTCGGTGGGTGCAGTTGCATGGAAAATTATGGACAAAGTTAAAGAGGTTAGGATAGCAGAGGTTATTAAAGTTTCTAGAACAGGTAATGGGATAGAAAATTTGGAAAGGCTCAGGAATCTAACTTCAGGAACAACAGATAATGGGACATCTATGAGTAGGGGAACAGTCAATGAGTTGTGAGGGTGCTGCACAAAAATGCACGCAGTATATGGAATAAGGTCAATGAGCATGTCATGCAGATTAAAATTAGTGGGTACGATGTTGTCAGTATCACGGAGATGTGGCTGCAAGGGAATCAGGGCTGAAAACTAAATATCTAAGGATATGCGTCCTCTTGAAAAGCAGGCAGGTAGTCACAGAGGGCATAGCTGCCTTGACAGTAAGAAATGAAATTAGAAGTGGTATGGAGTTGGAAGGCGTGAAATCTGTGTGGGTAGACTTGAGGAATCAGAAAGGGGAAAAAAAAGACTTTGATAGGTGTTATATATAGGCCTTCTGGAAGCCGTTAAGGTGTTGGTCAGAAAATAACTCAGGAGCTAAAAAGAGACATGCAAGAAAGGCACTATTACAATAATTATAGGGTACTTCAACATGCAGTCATACTGGGAAAATCAGGTTGGAGGGGATTTTTCCTTATATCAGTCTTAATGGTCTATCCTGGATCCTTAGGCAATGACCCATGGTTTGGGCTCCTGAGTCACTGGGAACATCCTAACTGCATTTACCCTGTCTAGTCCTATTAGAATTTTATAATTTCTATGAGATCTCCTAAGCTTCAGTGAATACAGTTCTAACTGAACCAGTCTTCCTTCATATGTCAGTTTGATTATCCCATTTGCACTCCCTCCATAGTCAAAACATCTTTGAGACTAAAACTGTGTACAATACTCTAGATGTGGTCTCATCAAGGTCCTGTACAACAGTATATCTTCTATACTCAAATCCTCTCACTATGAAAACCAACGTGCTATTTGCTTCTTCAACACCTGTATGCTTACTTTCAGCAAGTGGTATACAAGGACACTAGGTCTCATTGCACCTCCCCTCTTTCCCAATCCATTGGTATTCAGATAATAATCTACCTTCCTGTTTTTGTTACTAAAGTAGATAACGTTTATTCATCCACATTATACTTGATCTGCAAAGCATATGCATACTCACTCAACTTGTTCAGATCACATCGAAACATCTCTGCATTCTCCTCACAGTTCACCCTCCCACCAGCTTTGTGTAATCTGCAAAACTGGAGGTATTACATTTAGTTTCCCCATCTAAATCATAAATAAATATTGTGAATTGTTGGGTCCAAGCGCTGATCTCAGTGATACTACACTAGTCACTGACTGCCACTTGGAAAAAGACCCATTTATTATTCCTACTCTTTGTTTCCAATCTGCTAACCAGTTCTCTATCCATGTCAGTACAATAGCTCCAGTCCCATACATTTTAATTTTACATGCTAATCTCTTATGTAAGACCATAATGAAAGCTTTCTGAAAGTTCAAGTAAACCACATCCATTGGCTTCCCCAATCAAGCAGCAACATAAACAATTAACCATTAATACAGTGAGTTCAATCATTTCTTGATATTGAACAGAGTGAACTGAATAGGCTGAGGAGTGGCATGTGTGATGGCAAGAAGCTCAGGAGGAAGCAGAAATAGGATCATCCTCTTGGAAACTCTGGCTGAAAACCACCAAGGTTATTTATTGTCTTTTTCATTCATATTCTGCATTCCATATTGTTCAGGATGGAAACATCACAGATTTCTTTCAGTCAGCTGCTTAATTATCAACCAGGATGGACATGTCTGGATTGCAGAGATTTGATCTGATTAACTGATGGTGGGATTTCTTAACCCATGATACTCTTATTCTTTGTCATGAATTTAGCCCTGTTTTGTAGCTCCATTAGGTTAGTGCCTCATCTTTATGTATGTCTGGTTCCGCTCCTGATATGCTTCCTACACTCTTCTTTGAAGTAGATCTGGTCTCCTGACCTGATGGCAATGGTAGAATGAAGGATATACTAACCCAACAGGCCATATATTTTGGCTGAATATAATTTAGTCACCATTAATACCAATATAATGACATCATGAACATAGAGTTCGAACTGCTAACTCTAAATTGATTCTATTTAGCATGGTGGTAGAGCTGTGTAACGTTATGCAGAATGTCCTTGGTGTAAAAACAAACCCAGTTTCCACAAGGACTACATTGAAGTCATTCTTACCAACAGACAGATAGATCAGTGAGCTTTAGTGAGCATGAGATCAAGGAGACTTCTTCCACATGTTGGAACACTGCCTGCCACATGCTTAAGTCTACTAACTACGTCCTGTAGAATTCAACCAGCTTGTCAATAATTAGGTTCTCATTTAAGCTGTGGTCGCATTAAGAGAGACAAGAAGTGAAAAATGGATCTTGCAGGTATTAATGTTCAAGTCAGAGTTAGGTTCCTGCAAACATTTTTTGCTCAAAATAAATACTGTATAGATTGAAATACTGTTGAGGTTGGTTGGCTCACTGAGCTGGTTTGTTGTTCCGCAGACGTTTCGTTACCAGGCTGGGTAACAACTGATGATGTTACCTAGCATGGCAACGAAACATCTACGGAACAACAAACCAGCTCAGCGAGCCAACCAACCTCAACGCCCGCAACCCGATCTACAAATCTACTCTAAAACCTTAGAGATTGAAATACTATTCATTACAGATGTGTTTATTCATAGCTGCAATAACCTGCAGAAAACATCACTAAACATAAAATAAACACTGTATAGTTAGCATGTAAGGAGTGGTATGTTGGCTTAGTGGTTAGCACTGCTGTCTCAGAGAACCAGGGATCCAGGTTCGATCCCAGCCTTGGGCAACTATCTGTGTAGAGTTTGCACATTCTCTCTGTGTCTGCATCGGTTTCCTCCGGATGCTCTGGTTTCCTCCCACAATAGAAAGACATGCAGGTCAGGGGATGTGCCAGCTACATGGGTTAGCCATGAGAAATGCAGGGTTAAAAGGGATAGGGTAGAGGGATGGGTCTGGGTGGGATGCTCTTTGGATGGTTGGGCTGAATGGCCTATTTCCACACTATAGGGATTCTATGAGCTCGCAGCAGAAAACAACCTTAAGCTATTATTAAATTAAAATGTTGTACATTCCTAAATACCTGCATTCATAAATAAAATAACCTTTGGGGTGGCACAGTGGTTAGCACTGCTGCCTCACAGCGCCAGGGACCCAAGTTCGATTCCAGCCTCGGGCAACTGTCTCTGTGGAGTTTGCACATTCTCCCCGTGTCTGCATGGGTTTCCTCTGGGTGCTCCAGTTTCCTCCCACAGTCCAAAGATATGCAGGTTAGGTGGACTGGCCATGCTAAATTGTCCATAGGACCCAGGGATGTTTAGGTTAGGTGGGTTAGACACGGGAAATTAGGGGAATGGGTCTGGGTGGGATGCTCTTCAGAGGACGGTGTGGATTTGTTGGGCTGAACGGCCTGTTTCCACACTGTAGGGGTTCTATGGTTCTTAAGAAACATAGAAGAAATGAACACAGGTATAGTAAATATAACACCCATGAAAACTTAAACTCAGCTGATGACCAGGCTCCATCTAATGGCAGAAACAGTAAGGTGGAGGGTGGTACCTCATTTTATTCTCACGCGTACTCAAATACAGTGAAGTGTATAATATCGCCATTCTCAGTGCCTTCTTAGGTACAAAGGTACCTAGGTACAAAACCTTTTGCACAAAGTAGAAAGATAAAGAAACAAAGTGCACATTTAAAATGGAAATCGGGACAATAACACACACTGGAAATTTAAAAGACAAGAAGAGAATTTGGGAACAAGAGCTGGCAAGATGAGAGGGGAATGAAAAGGGATTGAGGGCAGGGGATGCAACAGGAGGAAGGCTGGAGGGCTCTGAGTATGGGACTAGAAACAACATCGTGAAGTCACGCAGTCATGTGAACAATGCTAAACTGAAACTTAAATTGTTAAATAGAGTGATAGAGATATACAGCATGGAAACAGACCCTTTGGTCCAACTCATCCATGCCAACCAGATATCCTAAATAAATCTAATCCCATTCGCTGGCATTTAGCCCACATCCCTGTAAACCCTTCCTATTCATATAAGCATCCAGATGCCTTTTCAATGTTGTGATTGTACCAGCGTCCACGACTTCCTCTGGCAGCTCATTCCATATTTGCACCACCCTCTATGTGAAAAAGTTGCCCCTTAGGTCCCTTTTAAATCTTTCCCCCCTCACCTTAAACCTGTGCCCCCTAGTTTATGACATGCCTACCCCAGGAAAAAGACCTTGTCTATTTACCCTATCCATGCCCCTCATGATTTTGTAAACCTCTACAAAGTCACCCCTCAGCCTCTGACGCTCCAGGGAAAACAGCCCCAGTCTATTCAGCCTCTCCTAGTAGCTCAAACCCTCCAACCCTGGCAGCATCCTTGTAAATCTTTCCTGAACCATTTCAAGTTTCACAACATCCTTTATATAGCAGGGAGACCATAACTGCTTGCAGTATTTCAATAGTGGCCTAACCAATGTCCTGTACAACTGCAATATGACCTCCCAACTCCTATTAACAATGCACTCACCAATAAAAAGCAAGCATACCAAATGCCTTCTTCACTATCCTATCAACCTGCAAATCCACTTTCAGGAACTATGAACTGGCACTCCAAGGTCTCTTTGTTCAGCAACACTCCCCAGGACTTTACCATTAAATGTACAAATCCTGCTCTGATTTGCCTTTTCAAAGTGCAGCACCTCACATTTATCTAAATTAAACTACATCTGCCACTCCTCAGCCCAGTGGCCCTTCTGACCAAGGCCCCGTTGTACTCTGAGGTAACATTCTTTGCTGTCCACTAACCCGTTGTCCCCTGAAAACTTACTGACCATACTTCCTATGTTCGCATCCAAATCATTTATATAAATGACGAAAAGCAGCAGATCCAGCATTGATCCTTGTGGCATACCGCCGGTCACAGGCATCCCAGTCTGAATAGCAACCCATCGCCACCACCCTCTCTGTCTTCCACCTTCGAGCCAGTTCTGTATCCAATAGCTAGTTCTCCCTCTATTCTGTGTGATTTAACCTTGCTAACCAGTCTTCCATGAAGAACCTTATCAAACGCCTTAGTGAAGTCCAGAGACATCACATCCACTGCTCTGCCTTCATCCATCCTCTTCATTACTTCTTCAAAAATCGCAATCAAGTTTGACAGACACTATTTCCCATGCACAAAGTCATATTGACTAGTCTTAATCAGTCCTTGTCTTTCCAAATACATGTAAATCCTGTCCCTCAGGATCCACTCCAACAACTTGCCCACCACCGATGTCAGGCTCACCAGTCTATAGTTCCTTGGCTTTTCCTTACCACCTTTCTGAAATAGTGGCACCATGTTAGCCAACCTCTAATCTTCTAGCACCTCACCTGTTGCTATTGATGATATAAATATCTCCACAAGGGGCCAACAATCACTTCCCTAGCTTTCCATAGAGTTCTAGGGTACACCTGATCAGGTCCCAGGGATTTATCCACCTTTATGTGTTTTAAGATGTTCAGCATCTCCTCAGTAAGAGGATATTCTTAAAAATATCACTATTTTTTCCCCATGTTCTCTATCTTCCATATCCTGCTCCACAGTAAACACCAATGCAAAATACTCGTTTAGTATCTCCTTCCATCTCCTGCGGTTCTACAAATAGGCGGCCTTGCTCATCTTTAAGGGTCCCTATTCTCTGTCTATTATGCTTTTGTCCTTAATGTATTTGTAGAATCCCTTTGGATTCTCCTTCACCCTACTTGCCAAAGCCACATGTCTCCTTTTTGCCCTCCTGATTTTCCTCTTAATTATATTCCTACCGTCTTTATACTCTTCTAAGGAATCATTCGATTTCTGCTGTCTATACCTGACATGGTCAAAAATCACACGACACCAGGTTATAGTCCAACAGGTTTATTTGAAGACACAAGCTTTCAGAGGCTCACTCCTTCTTCTGGTGTCAGTGGCTTACCTGACATACTCTTCCTTCTTATTCTTGACTAAAACCTCAATTTCTCTTGTCGTTCAGCATTCCCTCCACCTTCCAGCCTTGCCCTTCACCCTAACGGGAACATACTGCTTCTGGACTCTCATTATCTCATTTTTGATGGCTTCCATCAGAAACAAAGCAGATAATGAGGTAGAACTGAAAAATTAAACCGCATTTATTTCAATGTAAGAGGCCTAACAGGTAAGGCAGATGAACTCCTCCTTTTTAAAGTGCCATTGTTTTGATTCTTTTCCCCCAAAGTTCCAAAACAACGCAACAACTTATAAAACAGTAATTTCTGCTCCTAGAATTTGAGGAAATCAACTCTACACTGGAAATACCTCAAAAAGGAGTAGCTCTTACAACCACGATTTTTTCCTGTCCAAATTGTTACTATATTGTTAACCATGCTAAATCAATACAACATTAACCCAGTCAACTTTAAAAATGGCCTTAACTGCAGTGAAATAATCAACGAAGCTCTGTGATGTACACGGAGGTCCCCTAATTAGAGTATATTCTATTCTCTTACTATGCTTGGTGCTTCTTGCATGTGTTCAAATGGAGGAGTACTGATTCTTCAGCCATAAGAGGTAATTAATAATCAATTTTTTTTGTCTTTGTTTTCCCTTGATTACCTTGATGCCACAGGATTACAAGGAGTCAGAGTCACTGTTGAGAACTTCCCGAGCAATTAATTCCTGAATGTATATTCCTGTACCACCCCTGCAACTGGTTGGTCTGTGTTGAATCACATTTAATAGCAGGTGTTTAGCTTTGGGTATTACAAGCGTAGACCGGATAAGTACAGACTGTACTCTGCCTATTATGAAGTAACATAGGAGCTATGTGAACGATACCGCTCAGTAAATGGATGTCACCGTCAGTCCAAAGAGATGTTCTGCCTACCACGTAATTAAGCAATGTAATGTATGTATTTTAAGGGGGGTGTTTTGCTAGGAATATGGGTCATATTTTCCACTGATTGGTTGATCAAACCAAACTGCATGTTGTTTGTAATAGGCAGAATATAGACTGTAACAACCAGTCTACGCTTGCAAAATCCAAAACAAAGTGGTTACTGTTTAATGGGATTTGCAATTGAGTAGCACTTGCTGAACAATTCAAATGCGTTAACAATTACACCAACCACCAACCATTTAAAATAATCAATCTAGCTCATAACATGGCTCATTTACACTTGCTAGAACCACATACATTCACATGCACGTACCCATTCACTGAAAAGAAAAGGAATATGTTCAAGATCTGTGCCTTTCTGAACTACCCTGGAGCTTAGGGAGCCTATAGTTTCCCTTTTCTTCTCCAAGGTAATGATGCAGCTAATCAGAAACAACTTGTCAATCAGTCAATCAACACTCCTTTCTCCTGCTGAATAATTTGGCACTACTGTGTTTTTTGTGATGAGTACAAGATGAAAACCTTCAGCAATGTGTCTCTCTTTTCAGCAACTTACGTGAACTATTGATTACTAACTTGAAGAACAGAGTTTTTTAGTGTTGTCATTATGTAGCCTTACCTTATTCTCAAACACATTTCTGAAAACATTTTCAATGAAATTCACAACAAAAGGCCTCCACTTACTTGTAAGGTTTTTGTGGAAGGATACTGATTCTAGTTTTGCCCAATATTTTCTTCAGTTTATTTCGTCCAGTCACTGTGTTTGCCTTTGCTTTCTTACTTGCTTTATCTAATCCAATCACTTGTTCAACATCCACTGCCAGGTCAGGAATGGAATAACGGCTTCCCTTCTTGTCACCAATTTTTGGTAAGTGTGGAGCACCATTTCTCTTCTCTTCTGTGAGCCTAGACAGAAGTTCTTTAAACACTGTTGGAGAAGTATAAAATTTAGTCAGAGGTTTTCTGATTGCTAGTCAATCTTTGACTTTTTGAAAAACGAGCTACTACTATAACATTCACTAATTATTCTCAATAATGTTGCATTCTAATTGGGGTCAGAGAAAATGTGAATGGGGCCACAAGTTCCCCTTCCGCTGATGTTACAACCTGCCCTGACACTGATATGCAGGCAGTATACAGACTTCTTCTCAGCTGGAATTATACAATGCTTTATTAGTGCTGTCCATTTCCCTACCCGCAAAGCATACAAAATGTGCAGAAGAAGTCTTAACTAATCATTGTACCTTGCGACTTATTTCATAGTCTGATACGGTGTCCTCCAATCTCCTGGAATGAAGTCTAACATAAACTGTCTATGCCAAGATAGCAGGCAACTTGCAGTCTGATTGAGCATTTGAATTTTTCTGTGGAATTTCATCAATTTAACTCTGTTGCTGAAAGGGATCTCAGCACTATTATTAATAACCAAGGTTCATGCTTTCACACATTTCTAATCTTGTCATTAGCAAATTCCCCTCCATTATCAATCAGAAACTGGTGTCACAGGTTTGGTCCCTATCAATTTATCTACTATTTTGCATATAATAATCTTTTTTTCTTTACTATTTCTGTCCTTGTCCATCCTTTCAACTGCTAATGTCATGTGCCAATAGAAAACTTACAGCATGAACCTGACAGCATCCTCTGATACTTCTTGTAGGCTTCACACTTCAAATCCCTGAAGCCAAGTAATAACCTTATTTGCTGAATTTAAAGTTTCCTACTTAACACATGGAAAGAACACCTTTCCGTAACGTATAGCTTTGTATGTGTCTCTCCATAGGTGCATAAGGGGTTTGGGCTGAGGCCAGGTGGTAAAGAAGGTCAGCTGCGCAGGGATCCAACTTTCACCTACAGGCATTCATGCTTTGCTCTCATGTTATATTCAAGAAAGCCATTTGTTAAGGATTGAACTGAAGCCGATCCATACCAACTTTTGTAAGGACTTATTCATAGAGTTATATAGCATAAACGTAAAGCTATGATTTTTGGTTTTGAAGGTGCAAATCTCTAATAAATTCCCAATGCCCATTCCTGCTGCATCCAAATAAACATAATTAATATACAAATAATGAGGTAGCTCACCACCATCTTCCTTCTCAAGTGCAGTTAAAGATAGACAACACAGATTAGTCTTTCCAGCATCACCTACTTCTCTAGCACGCATTGAAAAGTTAACCAAAACATCAACAGTGATGAATAGTTTTGTGGTGCAGACTTAGGGAAAGACTCAAACTCAAAACTGCTCAACAATCTTGAAGTCATTTGTTATCAATGAATCACAAACACACCAAGTGAAGTGGAGTTGCTCAGAGCCTTTTAGATGCAGCACATATTACTATAAAAGCTTCGGTTTGACAGCAGAAATGATACATGAGGAGTTGATAAATATTTAAAATATTTAACAGCCCAGATACAAGAAATAAATATTGGACCAAAAAAAAACTCAATCTGAACACCTTATAGAACAAAACTACAGAAAGTAAGGAAACAAGTTATCCATTCAGCCAGGGACAGTACATTTTAGAGACATCAAGAAAATAACTTTTTATTCACATTATCTGGTATAGCCCAGAATGTCACTTAATTATTTCAGTCACCCACATTTTTTTTTATGGTCCTGAGAAGTACATCTAGTATGAAAACATATGTAAAACAAACAAATCACATAAATTGTATCTACGAAATTATCACTGTATAAAAGACCTACCAAACAAGTTTGTTTTCACAGTGATAGACAAATGAGTATTGTTCCTAAGAATTTCCAATGCTTTGGGCAGCTGAATATTCTCGAAGTTTTGTCCATTGACTTCCATTATCTGAAAAACAGGATAGCTTTTTTGTCTCATTCATGCAAAATGTGCATTAAAAATCAAAACTATGCCATACATGTTCACAGTAAATGACCTGTGCTCTATTTTATATTTTGCCACTGTTATTGGTCAGTGAGAAAATCCCAAAAGCTAATTTAATCCTTAAAGAGGGCAAGTCATACCTAACCATTTAGTATCATAAAGAATGTCACTAATGAAGCTTAATCTTACTTCATGAGAACAAAATTTGCCTAGTTGCTTACGGAAAACAGGGAATCAATATAGCTGAATACCTGACATATGTTTCAATTCACATTTTTCAGTTTTGTAACTGAATTTGATTTATATTGTCATATTGTGATTGTGATGTTTGTATTTACAAAAATATAGTCTTCAGCAATATTGTTGGTTTAGAAATGGCAGATAAAATCAACGGTTACCAGCTTATTTCTTAAGTGCAGATACATAGGGCAACTTTTGTCTACTAGCCCAGATCAGTCTAAATAGTTATGGACTGGTACTAATCTTGCCAGACTAGGCTGCAGCAAATAGCACTCAATGCATTAACAGCTTTTCCAATACATACCAATACAAAGGAATTAAGAAACATCAGGGAAAATTGAAGGAAAATGATACACCCATATGAAGCCAGGAGGCAAGTGACAGAGCAGCAGCAATCAAGCACTTATCAATGGTTGTTAACTGGTGAGGGCACTGCATAAGATGGTTGGGAAGAGTTTCCTGTTGTGTCACTCCACAGCACCCTCCCTAACTGTCCACATTGCAGTGTGCCTTTATGGCAGTCCATACAAGTTAATACCTGCACTTGACAGCCAATGATTGTTGTGTTAATCTTTTGCTGCACTACGGAGCAGGTAGGTGCATATTTAGTTAACCTGAATCACTTTAGTATTTTTCATTCAATAATTGTCCTAGAAAGGGCAAAAAAATAGAAATGGCACAGAGACACATGACAATCCAAGTGCCGAAAGGGAAATTAAACAGTATACATTTTTTAAAAATAGTGATTTTCCAATGTCAGCTAACAAAAAGCAGTCCCAAAATTTTCCAGACCTTCAATCATTAGTATCTTCTTAGATATTTTCTGTATTATACATGAACTTTAAAGTGGCAACATGATGTGAACCGGTCCCTATTGTCAGATATCGAAACCTTTTGAAAACATACATTGCCAAGTGAATGGTTGCCTCAACAAACCTTTATCCTCTGTTCCTCGTGGCACTGAAGACTTAGTTGCAGAAACATATTGGATGGTATAACAGAATCCAAATGTAGCACATAAAGGATCAAGTGCTTCAAATCTCATCCTTTCTTAGGAGGACAGAAATTTGTAGTAAAATTTAAAAATTGGATACTAAAAGGGCGCAACAGAGTTCTAGATATTTTTAATAGATACTTTGGTAGATATTTTTAATTAAGCTAGTCAGATATGTCATTGCACACCTCCGGAGCAGATAGACATTACCACGTTTCACAAGACACCCCTAGATTTTTTGTACACTGATGTTAAAACCCTCACTGATTTTTAATTATTTTTACTTTTAGTTTTATTCATTTATTGATTTTGGTTTTGAGCTATGAACTGGGAATTGTTTGCTGAGAATGACTTGTGGTAAAAGGTAAAGAACAGATCAAATAAGCTTTGTTTGTTTGTGAAGCTAGGCCCGGAGGCTAATTGCAAGCTGAGTGTTGATTAAAAGAATTCCAACAGACACAGCGACCCCAAGAAGAGCGCTGTGTTTAAACACATAGAAGTCGGCTATAAACAAGGTCAGTACCTGAGAATTGGTTCCAGCAAGTCTGGAAGAGACGTTATGTTTGAGCAAACGGCAGTTGTCAAATGGTAAGTGAGGCCTCAGGAAAATGTTCAGTCTGTCATGGTGGAATCAGAATTGAAGCTCTTTTTTGAACAGTATTTGGACAGAGATAAGTTTAGCTGCTGACAAGACAGTATGAAAATTTAAAAGCTCCCAGCCTAATCTACTATGCCATCTCTTAGAAGCCCAAAGAGTAGAAACCTGAGTTAGAAGGATTGCTACCTTTGCCTGGCAGAACTGAGGTAACCCTGAACGTCAGTTACAGAAAAGAAACCAAGGTGTACACATCTATGCCCGTGAAACAAAGCACTGTGATTGCTATTTAAGTAATCTAGCGTGTTTTATTAACTTTCTTTGATTAAGTCTTTGTGTTTGTTCGTCAGTCTTTTATGTGAATCAGGGCTGAACATAAATGTGTTTAAAGCATTGACATTATTTAGATTACTTTGTTGTTTAATTATCTCTCTGTTAAAGTTATTGTGTATTTAATTTTTTAAAAAAATACCAAACTAGTGTCTGGAAATTAATTATTCACAAAGTCTGGGATTAGTTGTTCAAAAGTCTGGTTAGAAACCACTGGAGTGACTACTGTAGATCTTCGACGGTTAATTTTACTTTGTTGTGAATACAAAGGTAGAAAGGCTGATTTGGTTCAGCTGTCAGTGTAATAAGACTGGCACATATTACATTAACTCTGCTTCATCAGTTAAGTATTTAATTCTGCATTTGCAAAGGGACAGCTCCAAACAATAAGGTCTACGAAACCATCCAACAATAGAAGTGCAATGTGAAACTTTGTCACTTGCTTTCTTTACAAATATATGCATCGATTTTTGAACTTTTGCGGGCATATCATTTTCTCCACAAAAATTAGGTGAAGAGAAAGAAACACAAACCTGATCACCACGTTTCAACCCAGTTTCAGTAGCTTTACTACTAGGCTCTACGCTGTCTATGAAAATCCCAAAACCTTTTTCAGTGCCTCCCAAAAGGATAAATGGCAAAGGAGCTTCCCGTGACGGCTTCATTAGAGTTACTAGTCGCCGCTTGGCCTTAGCTGCACAAGCAATGTTCAACAAGCGAAGGTGACCGCCCATTTTCTGCACAACACAAAAAAGTACAATCTTCAAACTGAAATCCAACTTCACTTACTTTCAAGTTTTTTTTTGAGACAAGTTTAAGACTAATCAAATTATTTAAGTTAGATAACTTACCTCTCGCTCCAAATTGTTTTCAAATTCTTCTAGAAATATGGTCATTGCAGAATTTCCTTCAAAATCATTGAAGTGATTGTTTACCCACAGTAATACTACCCGTGTAACCTGTAAAGTATTCACAGTTTATTTTCCCGTTAGAGGTACAGCACGTTTGATGTATGCAACATATGCTGACTTAACTTCAATTTAGAAAAGTAAGAATCTGCAGATGAAGCTTGATTATTTCAAGTAATTAATCATTTATACCTACTCAAAATTTATTTTTTGAAGTTTAATGAAATCTTTTAATTTGAGGTTAGGTTATTATGAAAGAAGTTATAAGTCAATTTACAACAGTTGACGGCAGAACAGTTAGATTATTTGGAAATGTTTTATATATGTGAAATAATGCATTAACTTCAAATTATAGGAATTAAAAGTACAGTTAGAATTAAACCTTCTCAAACCACTTCAGTTTACTTGTACAATAATGTGTTTTATAGTCTTTTGAAGCTTTAGACCATTTTAAAATTTTCCAACTCTCTTGCCAAGTGAACGGGTAGAGATGCTTTCAGAAAGGATGAAATATGGGTAGATGATGGCCTATTGGTATTATCGCCAGACTATTAATCTAGAAACTCAGCTAATGTTCTGGGAACACAAGTTTGAATCCTGCCACGGCAGATGGGGGAATTCGAAATCAGTTTAAAAAAAAATCTGGAATTAAGCATTTACTGAAGACCATGAAACCGTTATTGATTGTTGGAAAACCTATTTGGCTGATTAATGTCCTTCAGGGAAGGAAATCTGCCAGTTTCACCTACAGACCAATAGCAATGTGGCCCTCTGAAATGGCTTAGCAAACCGCTCACTTGTACCAATTGCTGCCAAGTTTACACCCCTCCTGCCTGGATAACTGCAGCTCCAACAACACTCAAGAAGCTTGACACCATTCGGGACAAAGTAGCCGCTTGACTGATACCACATTCTCAAACATCCACTCCCTTGCTCAGTAGCCACAGTGTGTACTATCTACAAGATGCACCGCAGAAACTCACCAAAGATCCTTAGACAGAACTTCCAAACCCCTTTTCATCTAGAAGGGCAAGGGTAGCAGATACATGCGAACAACCCCACCTGCAATTGCCCCTCCTAGTCACTCACCATCCTGACATGGAAATAGATTGCCATTCCTTCACTGTTGCTGGGTCAAAATCCTAGAATTCCCTCCCTAATAACATCGTGGGTCAAATCACAGCAAATGAACTACAACATTTCAAGAAGGTAGCTTAACACCATCTTCTCGAGGGCAACTACAAATGGGCAATAAAATGCTGGCCAACCAGCAATGCCCAGATCCCACAAATGAATAAAAGAAAAATTACTTGCATCATAATTTAAAAAGTAATTGGGCTGGGCCATTTCAGCAGGCAGTTACGACTCAATCATATTACTGCGAGTCTGGAGTCACATGTAGATGCACCTCATAATGATGTTAGATTTCCTCCCCTGAAGCACATTATGGTACCAGAAGGGTTTTACAACAATGCATAGCTTCGTGATCATTGTGATTAGCATCTTATTCTGGGTCTATGAACTAAATATACATTTGAACGCATCTCACTGGAGCATAAGTCCAGGCCACCAGATTACCAGTCCATTAACATTACCATTATACTACTGTCCTGTGCTGCAACTTTTGTAAGGCCAAGAAAAATGAAGGCTAGGGAAGGACTGGTTTGTAAAATTCCCGAAAATTGCTGCCAAATGACTGATAAAATTAATTGATCAACACCAATTCAGAATAGAAGGCAACAAGTTACATGTATGCAGACTATAAAACTGGTGTCAAATAAGAAACAGTCCAAGTCAAATAAACAGCATTTGGATTTCTTTGCCACCTAACAACATCCAAGGCATATTATCAATGAACATAATTACAAATCAATCTTTCTACTCAAATTTCTTTGCATTTATGTTGAGTCTGCAAAGATACCTATTGAATTTTCACTAGCACATTCACTTCAGAATCACAAGTTCCCAAGTTCAAGTTGCACCTCAGGGCTTCAACACAAAAGTCAAGGCTGACAATTCAGGGCAGTACTAAGGGAGCATTGTATTGTTGGAGGTGTCATCCTTCAGATGAACTGTTGAACTGAGGCCCCATTTATTTGCTCATGTGGACGTAAAAGGCCCAATAACAATGTTGCAAAGAAGAGTTATCCCCTGAGGTCTGGCCAATATTTACACATTTATCAACAGATTATCTGGTCACTATTGTAATCTGTTTGTGGGAGCTTGCTGAATGCAAATTAGTAGCCATATTTCCCACAGTACAATAATGACGGCATTTCAAAAAAAATACTCAACTGACTATGAGATATCAAGTGGTTGTGAAAAAAATAACAAATGCACGTCCCTTTTGTTATGAATCATTGGCAAATGAAAAAAATGTATCAGCTAAAGCAAGTTATTTATTATTACACACCCAGAAGACAAATCATGCTTTTTTTTCTTTTGGCTACCTTGTCCCTGAGACTTGGGTCATTAAACCATTCCAGCAATTTCTTCCCAACTTCCATTGGGCTTGATAAGAAGGTTCTGTATGTTAAAAGAAAATCTTCTATGTATGTGGGATCCACCACTGAATGCTCTTCCACCAGGTGCATTGTTAACCGTTCAGCCGTTCCCTAACATAATACGGATAGAACAGATCGTTAGATACATGCTAATTAGATCTGTAAAATCAGCTTTTAGACATAATGGACATAATAAGTATTTTTCTGATGTATTTAAACATTCCTTTACTATCTTCTCTGGTTATAATTACCTTTATGACAATATGCCCTTTCCTGGTTCCAGTGCGATCCAATTCTCGATGTTCTTTTACCATAACAATCTCCCCCTCCTCCTCAACTTTCTGCATATTCTTTTCCACCTGGTTGAGGATTCGACAATAGTCTTGCTGGGCTATGCACACAAACTGCCACAGATCACAGAAAATGTTACAACTTTAGTCAAACTTATACATGCAATAATGCTATTTATACTTATGTACATAGGCTGCGACGTAATTTGAGCATTAATTTAAATTAGTACAGACGTTATTACATTCCGCTATTCCTCACTTGCAGCAAGCACATCTGAATGAAATAAAACAAAATTTACTAAATATTAGGAATTTGCGTCAATGTTCATACTCTATTTTACAGGTTGGACTTGTTTTACAAGAAGAGCACAGAATTACTCAGGATTCTCGTGGGAAAATAGGGGATGGAATCACTAAAGTGAACTCTTGCAGAATCTCCCAATTTCCACAATGGTCAGTCTGCCCCCATCCATAATATTTGAAAGTTCTTGTAACAAAATACCCTTAAAGATAAAGACTACATTTCTTCCTAAATCCTAATAAGATTGATTTAAAGAAATCACATTTAAAATGACACATAGAATTACAGAATACTACGAGCAACATCCCTACATGGAGAAACTACTTGATTTTAAAGCAGTTTTGAAATTATTTTTTTCAAAAGAGGCAACAGAGTGGCTCAGTGGTTAGCACTGCTGCCTTACAGCACCAGGGACCCGGGTTCGATTCTAGCCTCAGTAGAATGTGTGGAGTTTGCACATTCGCCCTGTGTCTGTGTGGGTTTCCTCCAGGTGTTCTGGTTTCCTCCTACAGTCCAAAGATGTGCAGGCCAGGTGGACTGGCTGTGCTAAATTGCTCAAGGTGTCCAGGGATATGTAGGTTAGGTGAATTAGCCACGGAAAATGCAGGGTTACAGGGAAAAGTGGGGTGTAGGTCCAGGTAGGATGCTGTTTGGAGAGTCGGTGTGGACTCTATGGGCCAAATGGCCTATTTCCACACTGTAGGGATTCTATGAAAAGATCTTTAATGCGTAAAATTATTAATCTGAAAAGATGCATTCCATACATTTCTTTTATATATCACTTTGACAATGTATACATTTGTCCTACCGAAAATTCAAAAAATATATATCTTCATAGATATCCACACAGTCAATCACCCGAGGGTAGAATTGAACTCAGGTCCCTGGCACTGTGAGGCAGCAGTGCTAACCACTGAGCCACCATGCCTCCCAATATCTTGTACAACACAGATGGAATTATTTCCTGTGCAAAGGATTACCTATATATTCTGTGGTGAAATACAGTCTATTGAAACCACACTGTGACTTGAAAAGTTATTACAACTTTCTGGGCATATAGTTAACAAAAATCACTGCAGGCATCAGTGGGATAATACTTTCCTTTTTACTCAGGTGCGGAATCTAATAAGTTCAAAATTTTCTTTTAATATTATAAGCAGAACTTAAAATTCCAACTTGTTTTTAAAATGAGAAATTCCGATAATACTGACTAAAATCAACTCAATTACCTGGCAGTCATCAGCCTTCGTTTTCATCACTCCCTTCATGTATTCCTTCTCTAAAGTAGGAGAGACACCAAAGCTATTGCCCATGCATAGGATTTCCAGCCTTCCTTCTGAATATGTGACTTCTACAGAACCATTTAAAATGACCGACCAAGAGTCAAGCTAGTACAAAAGAATTTAAAGCATTAAAAATGTTCATATCATTCATAAATTCTGCTAAAAATAAGCATTTCAGATCATTCATTCTTTTAACATTGCAGTTTTGTGATGTAAATTCATTCTCTCTATTGAAAACTGAATTGGTTTCACAAAAAAATGATTTCTACATTTCAGTATGAATTATTTACTCTCTCAGCTTTAGAATAATGACATATTCAATGGCTAAACAACATCTATCAAAATCACAGTGGAAAATACTATTAGTCTTCTGGTTTACAGTTAACAAATTATTTTACACAAACAATTTTGGTTTAGGATATGTACTGTAGATCAGAGCATATATCTTATCAGCACAATTATTTGAACGCAAAAATCACATGACATGCTATACCTGCATCAGCAATTCTGGAACTTCGACTTATTCTGGTATTTGCCATCTCTACCAGTTTGTGGTATTTTGTAAGGGTATTTGAGGTATTTATTACTATCAATCTTTCACTGTTTTTGCTTTGTCTTGGCCCTAACCAGTATCTATAGATGAGATATTGTTCTTAGATAGCAAGATGGTCATAATTATTAGGACCATAGGGAGCTGGTACACATACATCTACTATCTTAGATTAAAATCAGACCCCACAAGCAAGGAACCCACTATTTTTCCCAAGTACAAAGAGAATGCGTTCTGAGAAAAGTGTGAAATGTTGGAACCATGTGCATTTGTGAACTCAAAGGCTTGGGAAGATGGGGTAGTGGTAAATAGGGAGATGTTGTAAAGAATTATTGTTCATGTTACATTGGATTACACACAGTCTGTGGTTGGATTTTATTTTAGTTATTTTTGTTTTTATTTTATTACAGTATATTTTCATTTGGTCAGGCATAACTATTAAGACCTTAGGGAGCTTGAACAGATAGACTGCTCCCTTCGAAACTACAGTAGAACTCCTTGTTTCCACCTAAAGACTGGGTGTTCCCTGACTGCTGCAAAGTTCTCATGGAAAACAAATCCCATTTTCAGTGTGAAGATGTCCTCCATTGTGTCGTACGGCGCTATCACCATGGTAAATGGGAGAAATTTCAAATAAATCTAGCAAGTCAAGATTGGACATCCATGAGGTACCATGGGCCATCAATAGCTGCCAGACTGTACTCAAACATAATCTGCAAATTCATGGCCTGGCGTGTCCCCACTCTACCATTACCACCAAGCCAGTGGACAAACCCTGGTACAAATGAAGAGTGCAGGAGGGCACGCCAGGAGCAGCACGTGTCATACCTAAAAATGAAATATTAACCTGTGTAACTATGACAAAGCAAAGCAGCAAGTGATAAGACAGATCTAATTTCTGCAGTCCTGACACATCCAGTTATAGACAAATAAAAAATTCACTACAGGAAGAGGTTACACAAATATCCCCATCCTCAATGATTACAGAGCACATCATACCAGAGCAAAACGTATGGATAAAGCATTTGCAACAATCTTCAAAGAGAAATGCCAAATGGATAATCTATCTTGGGCCTCCTCCAGAGGTCCCCAGCATCCAACATACCAGTTTCCAGCCAATTTGATTCACTCTACGTAATGTCAAGAAATGATTGGAGGCACTGGATACTGAAAGGGCTATGGACCCAGACAACAATCTGGCAATAATGCTGAAAATGCGCACAACAAAACCTGCCGCGTTCCTAGCCAAACTGTTGCAGTACAGCTACAACACTGGCATCTACCTGACAATATGGAAAATTGCCCAGATATGTCCTGTACACAAAAAAACAAGACAAATCCAACCTGATCAATTTCTGCCTCATCAGTCTACTCTTGATCATCAGTAAAATGATGGAGACTGTCATCAACAGTGCTTTGAAGCAGCACTTGCTTAGCAACAAACCGTCTTCTCACTCTCAGTTTAGGTTCTACCAGGGCCAGTCAGATCTTGATTTTATACAGTCATGTTATAAACATGAACAAAAGAGCCGAATTCGATTTGATTTATTGTTCTCACATGTATCTAAGTACAGTGAAAAGTTTTGTTTTCAAAGCAGTACAGGCAGATCATAGCAAACAAGGAGAATTCCACAGGTGAGGTGAGAGTGACTGCCCTTGAAATTGAAGCTGTATTTCCCTAATAGTGACATTAAGGAGCCAATAGAAAACTTTTTTGGTTGTAGTTATTGGAGGTCAATATTCTAAGCTCCAACACAGACATTTTGCTGGAGTTCCTCAGGGTAGTGCCCTAGGCGCAACTGTCTTCAGCTGCTTCATGTGTTATGATTCACTTGGGAAACTGCACTGATTCTCATTCCTCATTACTCCCCGGGGTCACCACAAAAGTTAATTATTTAATCAAGGCACACAAAGTCCCCGATTAGCCTGTCTGATGGAATCAAAATCAACAGAAAATACTGATCAGGTTCCTGCATTTAACTACTGCTTATATTAAATTTTAATTAAAGGCAAACAGCTATGAATTAGCAACATATGACTCTAACCATCTTGTTAAACCTTCTGCGTGTGCGCACAAACAAGCAAAAAAACTGGATTTATGGTGGAGGGAAACAAAAAATGAGAAACACAGTTAAATGGCACCAGTCCATAAGACCCATTGAGATATTCCCTTTGGTTGCTAAGACTTTCCGGTTTTTTACCTCCTTTCTCCAAGCTCTTTCACTTATTCGCAGGACGCACAAGGCAATTAGTACACTAACTTCAAAGTTTCTTAGTTACTGGTTAACAGCAATAGCTTAGAGTAACTGGTGGGAGAAAAGTAACTGGCTTTCTTCAGACTTCAGGTACTTTTCTTGCAGAGAAAAAGAGACAGACTCTCTCACACAATCTGCCCTTCCAGTAGTCTGAAGGCTCTTCAATGCATCGTTCACCCATCCAAGCTTTCAGCTCCCTGGGAACCAAAGTTGTCATCAGATTGATGTATTTTGCTTTCATGACTAGTCACAATTGAATAAACCAATTAGCTACTTGTTGCCAGTCAAATCACACGCTATGCACACTCTTTGGTGCTGTGTCCTTTACAAACATCTCCCTACATTGCTTGCACAAAACCACACACAATGAATTTCAGTAACTTGTTTTTAAAAAAGTACAGTCCTTTTGTTTTAAATCCACAAAGAAAAATTCAATAAATAAGACATACGAATGATTTTCACTCCACCATAAGTGAAAAAGTTTGATCATGACTGCACATTGATGACACCTCAGATAATGAAAATAGACCATGTCCAAATATAGCAAGATCGAGACAATATCCAGATTGGGCAGATATGGTCCCACACAAATGCCAAGCAATGGCCATCTCCATAAAGAGGGAATCTAAACATCAGCCCATGACATTCGATGGCCTTACTATAGTTGATACCCTCGCAACAGTTATCATTGTTCTGAAATGCAACTGGCCTAGCCATATAAAGAGCCGGTCAGAGGCCAGGATTCAGCAAGGCTTTTTAGATAACACCTTTCAGACCTTGAGCACAACCGTCTAGAAGAACAAGGGCAATAGATACACAGGGATGCCAACAAGTTGCCTTCCAAGTCATTCGCCATTCTGGCTGGGAAATATATTGCCGTTCCTTCAGTGCTGCTGAGTCAAAATCCTGGAACTCTCTCTCTAACAGCATTGTGGATCCATCTCCACCAAATGGACTTAAACAGAGCAACCAGCAGCTCACCTGGTGAAGACACCAAACAGGACTATTTGCTTGCCAAATAGCATAAGCAGCAAGTGATAGACAGAGCTAAGTGATCCCACAACCTACAGATCAGATCTAAGCTCTGCAGTCCTGCCACATCCAGACATGAATGGTGGTGGACAATTAAACAAAGCACTGGAAGAGGAGGCTCCAGAAATATCCCCATTCTCAATGATGGAAGAACCCAACACATCCATGCAAAAGATAATGTTGAAGCTTTCACAGCAATCTTCAGCTAGAAGTACCAAGTGGACGATCCATCTTGGTCTCCTCAAGTGATCCCCAGCATTGCAGATACCAGTCTTCAGCCAATGCGATTCACTCCACGTGATATTAAGGAAAGGTCAGAGGCACTGGATACTGTAAAGGCTACGGGTCCTGACAACATTCTGGCAATAGTACTCATGACTTGTGCTCCAGAACTTGCCACTCCCCTAACCTGCTCAGTGATGCCCAGACTAGGTTCCGACAGGGCCACTCAGCTCCTGATCTCATTACACCCTTGGTTCAAACATGCACAAACAAGTTGAATTCCAGAGGTGAGGTGAGAGTGGCAGCCCTTGACCTCAAGGCTGCACTCGAACAAGTTTGGTATCACGGAGCCCTAGCACAGTTGGCATCAATGGGCATCAGGGGAGAAACTCTCCCGTGGTTAGAGTCATACCTGATATATAGGAAGATGGTCATGGTTGTTGGAGATCAGTCATCTCAGCTCCAGGACATCTCTGCAGGAGTTCCTCAGGGTAGTATCCTATGCCCAACCATCTTCAGTTGCTTCATCAATGACCTTCACTCCATCATAAGATCAGAAGTGGGGATGTTCACCAACGATTGCACAACATTTAGCACCATTTGTGACTCGTCAGACACTGAAGCAGTCCATATCCAAATGCAACAAGATCCGGCCAATATCCAGGCTTGGGCTGAGAAGTGGCAAGTAACATCCACACCACACAGATGGCCCTTGACATTCAATGGTGCTACCATCACTGAATCCCCCACTATCAACATCCTGGGAGTTATCATTGATCAGAAGCTCAACTGGACTCACCACATAAACGCAGTGGCTACAAGAGCAGGTATGCTGGTGGGGGATTTCAATATCCAATTTCAATGTTTCAATTTCAGTGGCTCAGCAGCAGTAATACTGATTGAGCTGCTCAGGTCCTAAACTACATAGCTGCTAGATTGAGTCTGCGGCAGGTGGTGAGGGAACCAACAAGAGGGAAAAACATACTTGACGTCATCCTTACTAATTTGCCAGCTCCAGATGCATCTGTCCACAACAGTTATTGATAAGAGCGACCACCACACAGCCCTTGTGGAGATGAAGTTTTGCCTCCACATTGAAAATAACCTCCATCGTGTTGCGGCACTATCACCATGCTAAATGTGACAGACTTCAAGCAGATCTAGCAACTCAGGACTGGGCATCCGTGAGGTACCGTGGGCCATTGACAGCAGCCGAATTATACTCCAGCCCAATGTGTAACCTCATCAGCCAGCATAATCCCCACTCAATCATTACCATCAAGCCAGGGGATCAACCCTGGTTCAATGGAGAGTGCAGGAGGGCATGCCAGGAGCAGCAGCAGGTAAATCTGAAGACGAGGTGTCAACCTGGAGAAGCCACCAAACAGGACTACATGCAAGCCAAAAAGCATAAGCAGCAAGTGATAGATTCAGCTAAGCGATCCCACAACCAACGGATCAAATCTAAGCTCTGCAGTCCTGCCACATTCAGTTGCGAATGGTGGTAGATGATTAAACAACTCACTGGAGCAGGAGACCCCACAAATACCCCATTCTCAATGATCGAAGAGCCCAGTACATCAGTGCAAAAGATAAGGCTGAAGCTTTTGCAGCATTCTTCAGCCAGAAGTGCCAAGTGGATGATCCATCTCAGCCTCCTCCAGTGGTCCCAGCATTGCAGATACCAGTCTTTAGCCAATTAAATTCACTCCACATGATATCAAGACATTGTCAGAAGCACTGGATACTTCAAAGGCTACGGGTCCTGACAACATTCCGACAATAGTACTGAAGGCTTGTGCTCCAGAACTTGCCGTTCCCCTAGCCAAACCGCTCCAGTAGAGTTACAACACTGGCGTCTACCTGACAATGTGAAAAATTGTCCAAGTATGTCCTGTACACAAAAAGCAGGACAAATCCAACCTGGCCAATTACTGCCCCCATCAGTCTACTGTCAATCATTAGTAAAGTGATGGAAGGTGTCATCAACAGTGCTATCAAGCAGCACCTGCTCAGCAATAACCTGCTCAATGACGCCCAGACTGCGTTCCGACATGGACACTCAGTTCCTGACCTTATTACACCCTTAGTTCAAACATGGACAAACAAGTTGAATTCCAGAGGTCAAGTGAGAGTGACAGCTCTTGACATCAAGGCTGCACTTGAACAAGTATGGCATCAAGGAGCCCTACACAACTGGAATTAATGGGTATCAGGGGACAAACTCTCCGGCGATTAGGGTCATACCTGACATATAGGAAGATGGTTGTGGTTGTTGGAGATCAGTCATCTCAGCTGCAGGATATCTCTGCAGGAGTTCCTCACGGTAGTGTCCTATGCCCAACCATCTTCAGCTGCTTCATTAATGACCTTCCCTCCACCAATGAGGTCAGAAGTGGGGATGTTCACCAACGATTTTGTACAATGTTCAACATCATTCGCAACTTCTCAGACACTGAAGCAGTCCATGTCCAAATGCTACAAGATCTGGACAATATCCAGGTTTGGGCTGACAAGTGGCAAGTAACATTTGCACCACACAAATGCCAGGCTATGACCATCACAATCTAATAAACAATCTAACCACCATCCCTTGACATTCAATGGTGTTACCATCACTGAATCCCCCATTATCAACATCCTGGGAGTTATCTTTGATCAGAAGCTCAACTGGACTCACCACATAAATGCAGTGGTTGCAAGAGCAGTCAGAGGCTAGGAATCCTGCGGCAAGTAACTCATCTCCTGACACCTGAAAGCCTGTCCACCATCTCCAAGGCACAAGTCAGGAGCATGATGGAATACTCTCCACTTGCCCGGCTGAGTGCAGCCCCAACAACACTCAAGAAGCTTGACACCATCCAAGACAAAGCAGTCCGCTTGAGTAGTGCCAGGTTCACAAGCATCCACTTCCTCCACAAACGATGCTCAGTTGCAGCAGTGTATATTATCTACAAGATGCACTGCAGAAATTCACCAAAGATCCTCAGACAGCACCTTTCAAACCCACGGCCACTTCCATCTCATAGCACAAGGGCAGCAGATATATGGGAATACTACCACCATCAAATTCCCCTCCAAACCACACACCATCTTGACTTGGAAATAGATCACTACTCCTTCACTGTTGCTGGGTCAACATCCTGGAATTAGCTCCCTAATGGCATTGTGAGTCAACCCACAGCAGGTGGACTGCAGCAGTTCAAGAAGGCAGCTCACCACCACCTTCTCAAGGACACCTAGGGATGGGCAATAAATGCTGGCCAATCAGCAACGCCCAAATAATGAATAAAAAATAAACTTTGTCTTCAGGTAATTTTCCATAATGCTAATCTTCATAAGTTAACTCAGAATCTTACCTGGATGTTTCACCTCAGGATCAGCAAAGTTACCATCATTCTGGTGAAAAATAGGGAGACTTCTATTTTTAAGTAAATTGTTTAACCAAAGCCAAATCAATATAAAAATTTATGTGCATGCAAAATTAAAACCTGCCACTATACACTTGCTGTTCTTACATCAGTAATCAAAATTCAACAAACTGATTAAAATACACACCTCTTCACCATCATTGAGTACTATAGTGCCCGCCCGCTCTACCACTGCAAACACCATCACAGCACATAGTTCTCTTCTGACTGACATGGTCATGTTCGCAAAAGCCGGCAGTTGATGCATGAATTCCAACAATTGTTCTGCATAGGAAAAACAAAAACAGCAAATTAGATTTCTGGAAACAGGAAACCTCCAACAAATATTTGACAGCTCAACTTGTACACTCCTTTCAGGAATCAGCTCACACAACTGACCTGTTTAAACATCCCAGAACAACAACAGGATAACACCAATTCTCTGCTCCTGAGTACCAAGATTTCATAAACTTAAACATTGTATGTTCATAAATAATAACATTTCTGTCTTTTAAAAATGTTGATGTTGGAAATTTGGACAGAAGTTTAAAATTCTTAGTCAGTTAGGCTGTAAAGTGCCTAACTAAATGAGTTTATGTTGCACTTGATTGCACACAGAGGAAGAAAAAAAAATCAAAGGGTTAAGAATTAAGAAGGGATAGACAGCTGGACAGCTGAAAGTCACATTTGGATGAGAAGTTTTTTTTTTGATTATTTAATCCAATGTGGGCTTTGCTGACACAATTTATTGCCCATTACAAAACGTCCGTGAAAAGGTTGTGATGAGTCTTTCTTGATCTGTAGCAGTCTGTATGAATGCATATGTATAATGCTGTTGGACTTGATTTTTCTGTAGCAGATTCAAACAGAACTTTTTTTTAAATTAACACATGGAATGAATGCAAGAACCTCTACATCTAGACATGAAGGCAGAGGCTAGCCGTAGTAAATGCTGATCCTTCAGTACAGAAACACCGAAAATTATCATTCAGCATATAGGAAGCATGATTGGAGTGGAGTGGAGCAGCATAAATGAGGGTCAGATTGGAGCAGAGTAAAGCAACAATTCTTAACTTTTTGATTTTTTTTACTCCTCTGTGTGCAATCAAGTGCAACATAAACTCATTTAGTTCGGATTTCTGAAGAAGGGTCTGGACCCGAAATGTCAGCTTTCCTGCTCCTCTGATGCTGCCTGGCCTGCTGTGTTCATCCAGCTCTATACCTTGTTATCTTATAACTGAAGCTGGGGTTAGAGTGGTCACCCTGGATCTTAAGATTGCGCAGGAAGAGGAGGAATGGGCAACTTCCAGCCAGTGAAGGAGGCCCAAGTAGTTAACAGGAAAATGGGCCTGCATTTGAGCATGTTCCACCATTCAATAATTAAAAATCTAACTGTGCTTTTAATACACTGCAAAAAACTTCCTCCACCATTCTCTGGGGCAGCAAAGGGGACTCGTGTCTGGCTACCAGGCCCATGGTGGGGCACTTAACAAGGAGGAGCATAAAATTGAACACTTTTTCTTTATTTTTCAGCCTTTATATTCTACGTTATGTTTCTGTATTTTAAGATGGTACCAGAGAGCAAAAACACTATATAACACTTTTCGCTGTAGGAACAAACTACACATGACAATAAATGAATCAAATCAGATCAAATCAAAACATTCAATCCAGTTAGATCACTTATTGAGTAACAGTCTATCACTTTTCAATTATCATCTAGGAAGGCAAAAAATACGCCAAGCTTCTCATCACTACTAGCCATTCAACAACACATTCCTGCCTTCTCCATCCTCACTAGCAAATATTAACATGAAAATCTTGACTTTTTTTAAAACTAAGATTAAGATCATCTATTGAGTTGCTCTGCTGCTTTCCCTGCTTCCCTCAGGTCATCAATCCTCACATTCTCTCAGGTACTGCCTATTATCCTAATTATAAATTCAGATCTCTCCCTTTTTTCCATCTTACCTCTGTTCATGTTCTCAAGCTAAGGTTATTAAAACTATTAGCAGCTCACCATCACCACCTTCTCAAGGGTAATATGGATGAGCAACAAATGCTGCCCTTGTCATGAACTCCCATATCCTATGAACACATAGAAAAGTAATCAACGACATATGATAATTGATAATAGAAGCACGTTTCAGAAGAAAATGTGATGAAATTCTGCAATGCACTGGCAAGACCAGACATGGAGTCATTTACTTTTGAGCCGCCAAGAAACAGATAGCCATTCAAATATTGGAGAGAATGCAGACAAACACTTTTGATTCCGGATGTCCGGCGCCTTGGTTAAGGGAAGAAGATTGGAGAAATGTGGCTCCTTGAATACTGAAAGGAAGTATTAAACATATGAACTTATGGAAGTGAAATTGACAGCAGAGAAGATGTAATTCCTTTAAAATAAAACAAGAGGTCACGGTCTCAGGCTAGCAAAAATAGTTAGGACTTGTATCAGGAAGATGGTCTTCATATCAAGAGTGGGTAATACATAGAATAATTTCTCAAGTAGCAAATGAAAATGAAAATCTTGGAACTGTTTAAGAAAGCAACTGGCTGCCTTAATGAGGGAAGGCTTTGAGGTACTTCTACATAGAGCAAATAGCTTCTTTTATCTGTAATTATCCCGTGAAAGACCACTTAGGCCACGTACAATATGCCAACTAGCTTCTCAGAAGTCATACATCAGTCGTACCTCTTCAGGGGAAAATAGAAACAGGCAAATAAATTTAAATTTACAAAAAAAAAAGATTCACTTTCTGCCTCTACTGCTAAAAAAGCTAATTATTTGGGAAAGGCAAGAACAAGAACAAAGATCAAAGAAAATTACAGTACAGGAACAGGCCCTTCGTCCCTCCAAGCCTGCACCGACATGCTGCCCATCACAACTAAAACCCTCTACCCTTCCGGGGACCGCATCCCTCTATTCCCATCCTAATCATATATTTGTCAAGACGCCCTTTAAAAGTCACTATTGTATCTGCTTCCACTAGCTCCTCCGGCAGTGAGTTCCAGGCACCCACCACCCTCTATGTAAAAACCTTGCCTCATACATCACCTTTAAACCTTGCCCCTCGCACTTAAACCCATGGCCCCTGGTAACTGACTCTTCCACCTTGGGAAAAAGCTTCTGACTGTCCAGTCTGTCCATGCCCTTCATAATCTTGTAGACCTCTATCAGATCCCGCCTCAACCTCTACTGTTCCAGCGAGAACAACCTAAGTTTCTCCAACCTCTGCTCATAGCTAATGCCCTCCATACCAGGCAACATCCTGGTAAATCTTTTCTGTACCCTCTCCAAAGCCACCACATCCTTCTGGTAGTGTGGCAACCAGAACTGAACACAATATTCTGAATGTGGACTAACTAAGGTTCTGTAAAGCTGCCACATTACCTGCCAATTTTTAAACTCAATGCCCCGGCCGATGAAGGCAAGCATGCCACATGCCTTGCTGACTATCTTTTCCACCTGTGTTGCCACTTTCAGTGACCTGTGTACCTGTGTACCCAGATCCCTCTGCCTATCAGTACTCTTAAGGATTCTGCCATTTACTGTATATTTTCCATCTGGATTAGACCTTCCAAAATGCATTACCTCACATTTTTCCAGATTAAACTCCATCTGCCATCTCTCTACCCAAGTCACCAATCGATGTATATCCAGCTGTATTCCTTTGACAGTCCTCAACGCTAGCCGCAATTCCACCAACCTTTGTGTAATCGGCAAACTTACCAATCAAACCAGTTACATTCTCCTCCAAATCATGTATATATATTACAAACAGCAAAGATCCCAACACTGATCCCTGAGGAACGCCACTAGTCACTCCAACCCTTCAGAAATGCACCCTTCCACTGCTACCGTCTGTCTTCTATGACTGAACCAGTTTTTTTACCCATCTTGCAAGCTCACCTCTGACCCCATTCGACTTTACCTTCTGTATCAGCCTGCCATGAGGGACCTTGTCAAAGGCCTTACTGAAGTCCATGTAGACAACATCCACTGCCCTACTCTAATCAATTATCTTCGTCACTTCCTCAAAAAACTCAACCAAGTTAGTGAGACACTACCTCCCCTTCACTAACATGCCCATTGATTTCCAGGTGGGAGTAAATCCTGTCTCCAAAAATCCTCTCCAATAATTTCCCTACCACTGATGTAAGGCTCACCGGCCTGTAATTAGTTAGATTAACCTTGCCACCCTTCTTAAACAAAGGAACAACACTGGCTATTGTCCAATCCTCTGAGACCTCCCCTATAACCAGTGAGGATACAAAGATTTCCCTCAAGGCCCCAGCAAATTCCTCCCTTGCCTCTCTCAGTATTCTGGGGTATATCCCATCAGACCCTGGGGACTTATCTACCTTAATGTTTATCAAGACCCCCAATACCTCCTCCCTTTTGATCTCAACATGACTCAAACTACCTACACACTCTTCTCCAGACTCATCATCCACCAAGTCCCTCTCTATGGTGAATACTGACGCAAAATACTCATTTAATACCTCGCTCATTTCCTCTGGCTCCACACATAAATTCCCTTCCCTGTCCTTGAGTGGGCCAACCCTCTGCCTGGCTACCCTCTTACTCTTTATTTCTGTATAAAAAGCCTTGGGATTTTCCTTAATCCTGTTGGCCAATGACTTTTCATGACTTCTTTTAGCCCTCCTGACTCCTTGCTGAAGTTTCTTTCTACTTTCCTTGTGTTCCACTCTTGCTTCCCATGTTCCCAGCCTTCTAGCCTCGAAAAATGTTTTTTTTTTTTGATTAGGTCACAATATCTCTCGTTATCCAAGGTTCCCTAAACTTGCCATACTTATTCTTCATCCTTAAAGTAACATGCCTGTCCTGAGTTCCGAGCAACTTACACTTGAAAGCCTCCCACATACCATCTGTTGATCTGCCCTCAAACGTCTGCTTCCAATTTACATTCTTCAGTTCCTGCCTAATATTGTTGTAATTAGCCTTCTCCCAATTTAGCACCTTCACCTGACAACTACACCAATCTTTATCCGTCAGTACCTTAAAGCTTACTGAATTGTGATCACTGTTCCCGAGCTGCTCCCCTACTGAGACATCGACCACCTTGCCAAGCTCATTCCCCAATACTACGTCCAACTAGGAAAGGGGCCGTACTGGACCATCTACATACTGTATCAAGAAGCCCTCTTGGATACTCCTTACAAACTCTGCCCCATCCGAGCCCCAAGTACTTAGTGAGTCCCAGTCAATATAAGGGAAGTTAAAATCACCCACGACAACAACCCTGTTATTTTTACATCTTGCCAAAATTTGCCTACATATCTGTTCTTCTATCTCCCGCTGGCTGTTGGGAGGCCTGTAGTAAACCCCAAACATTGTGATTGCACCCTTCCGGTTCCTGAGCTCTACCTACATTGCCTCACTGTATGAGCCATCCAAGGTGTCCTCTTGCGGTATAGCTGTGATATTCTCCTCAACAAGTAGTGCAACTCCCCCACCCCTTTTATACTCCCCTCTATCCTGCCTGAAACATCTGTATGCTGGAAAGTTAAACTGCCATTCCCGTCCCTTCCTTAACCAAGTCTCTGTAATAGCAATAACATCATAGTTCCAAGTATTAATCCAAGCTCTAAGTTCATCTGCCTTACCTGTTACACTTCTTGCATTGAAACAGATGCACTTCAGTACACCAGATCCGCTTGGATCAGCAACCACACCCTGCCTGCTCTTCTTGAGTCTTACTGGCCCTATTCTCTAGTGCCCTTTCAGTCCATTCACCTTTGCATTGGTTCCCACTCCCCTGCCAAGCTAGTTTAAATACTGAGTGACACCAACAAACCTCCCAGCCAGAATATTTGTGCCCTTCCAGTTTAGATGCAACCCATCCTTCTTGTACAGGTCCCACCTGTCCTGGAAGAAGTCCCAATGGCCCAGATATCCAAAACCCTCCCTCCTACACCATCTGTTTAGCCAGTGTTGAGCTGTACTATCCTTCTATTTCTAGCCTCACTGGCATGTGGCACAGGGAGTAATCCTGAGATTACAATCTTGGAGTTCCTGCTTTTTAACTTTAAGGAGGACAGAGAAAGAGTGAAACTAAATGGATAGCTCTTCAGAGACTCAGCATAAGTGAAATGAACTGAATGGCTGCCTTCTGTGATCTGAAATGTAATGCTATATTCAGGATTTTACTTTCACAGCAAAAATAGTGATATAGCCTCAAATTACCTTCAAAAATGTAATCGTTATTTTCCAACTTTAGATCTTGTTGCCCAACTCACCAATATCATCATCTGTTCTATCTATGGGATCTTTCTCCAGACAGTCTCTCACAATGTCCCTGCTCATCAGTGGATCTGATGCTCTCTCAATATCCTCCTCATCATCATCATCTTCAGAGTCTACTGCAGTTTCGGGCAGGCCACTTAGGTCCATATCCCCAGCTTCACTCTCAGTAGCCTTTAAGATAAAAGGCAAACATGATCACCATTAGCAATAATTAGCAACACATGAGTAGAAAAGTACTGGATTTGATGAGGACGATATTTTTTAAAAATCCAACACTTTGTCCTTTCTCTATATCCATAAATGCCATTACTCTGCAAGTATTTAATCCTTTCAACCAGCTCGACTGATTTTCCATTGATGGCATTTTGTAGCTGTGTCTTTCAAATTCTCAAAACCTGGATTGTGATGCTTTGCCAAAATTCAACTAAATTTTTGCACACATTTTAGATTCTGTACCTGGATTCTCATACAAAAGCAGCCGCCATCTGCTATCAACCTATTGATTTTTTAAATTATTTAGCTATTTTATAATCAACCTGTTCAGCTTGAAGCAGGTGGGACTTAAATCCAGGTCTCCTGGCTTTTCTTCATTATTTAAAAATGATCCAATTATCTCCAGGAAATATAAAACAGGTCTTCCTGGGCTCTCATTTTATATATACTCTTCATCTACATATCTTCACAGAAAACTCCAAGATCATAAAAATGCCAAGTTAGATTAGAAATAACTTTGAAATACTTATTATAAAAAATGCATGCCAAATATAGCCTGTTGAACTCACGAGGAAGCCTGTTGAACTCACTTATTTTCTTTGTTACCATTTGTTGGCTTTCTACTAAACTGTTGTGTAACCTCAGCATCATTGTATGAAGAGGACAGCAATTCTTGTGATCTGTTTGTCAGACTGGAGTAATATTCTCAACTTATAAGAAAGCGAGCTTAACCAATAATGTGCAACTCCAACAGGGTTGGCAATTCTTGAATTGATTTGAATGAACATTTCAAGGATTTCATCAACAGTTTTCTGTCTCCAATGTCAACAAAATTTAAATTAAACACCAACACTCTAGCCACCTGGCAAAAACTGGACAGATCCATATGCTTTTGGTCTGCTTGGCCAATGGCACATTTGCCAGGGTTCCTTACACCTTTCTGGTTAGTAGTGACAGGAGTTATAGCGATTTTGCAGCATGTGAGAGAGCCAGCTTGTGAATTTTCCTTTAGAGACAGTGTCACTTTTTCTGTTTTATTCAAAGTCTGCATATATCTAGCAAGTGAACAGGCTGGACAAGCGCAGGTGAGTAATGCTAGCACAGTGCACATAATGGGATGCTTAATTCCAGGGACATGGCTTCAAATCCCACATTGACAGATGATACTTCCTTCAACATTATAAGAACTTGTTTTTACTTTTCTTAAAATTTTAACAGTTTGCTGGGAGAATTGTATCAATCTGTCATACGTAGACATCTTGTACTCACTACTATAAAAACAATATTGCATAAATTAATTGTTGTGATTGCAGGAAATTTAACATTCTTGCTTTTGTCTGAATGAGTATATAATCAAAAGCCTAGTAACGTGTCTTTCTTTCAGCCATATTCAAGTTTTATACTACCAATCCATTTGAATTTTCAACACTTCTGACAATCTGGCAGCCTTAGAGACTTTAAAAATGAATTCCTGCGTAGTTCACATCATCTACTGCCTGCCCTAGTTGGATATAATGCTGCAAGGTCACTGACGCAGTGAATAAAGCTTTATATTATTAATAATGCAAGAAGACTATCCTTAGATCATGGAGTAAGCCATCAAGAATTCAGTTTCATGATTTATTCAAGCTTGCCATAATCTGGAAATCCATCAGCCACCAAGCAGAAATTTCTACAGTGCCTTATTAAGTCTCAATAAAGCTAATAAATCAATTAAACACAAATAACATGACGTTCATATCCCAAATATTTACTTCAATTTATTCTCAATTTCCTCCCAACAAAAGCTACCGCTCGATTTGCAGATCCCTCCATACTAGACATGACACCAGTCTTACAGCAATACAGTTGACTCTTAACTGCACTCTGGACAATGAAGGCCAAAAAATGCTGACCGAAACAGGGATGTCCAAACTGCATGGGAAGAACAAAAAAAAGTGGTTTCTTTATCATATTTAAAATGCAATTCATGCTTCTCATTTCTTTAGTTATTAATGTGATGAGGGCATTACTGGCTAAGCTATTTATCGCCCTTTCCTAACTATCCTTGAGAAGGCAGTGGTGAACAGCCTTCTTAAATTGTTGCAGGCCTTGGGTGTACGGACATCATACTGCTGTTGAGAAGGTAATTCCAGGATCTTGACCCTGCAATACGGAAGGAGCAGTGATGCAGCTTTAAGTTAGGGTGAAGGGTGTCTTCAAGGAGAACATGCTGGTAGTGGCATTCCCATGCATCTAATGCCCTCGCTCTTCCAGGCGTTAGAGGTCATAGGTTTTGAAGGTGGTGCATTGCTGCAGTACATCTTGTAGCCGACCCACAATGAGGCCACTGTGTACCTGTGGTGCAGGGAATAACTGTTGAACCTCATGGATGTTGGTAGGCTGTATCAGAATTAGAATTAGCTTTATTGTTACATGTACTCAAATGAGTACAGTGAAAAGTTTGCAAGTCACCACTTACAGTACCATCTTAGGTACTTCTTGGGAATATAGAGAAGTTTAAAAAAAAACCAGCACTGCAGATTTACAAATAAATTATAAAATGGAGAAAAAATGCACACAGAAACTTTCTTCCAACCCAGTCCATGTTGACATCTAGCCTCCAGTCCACACTGAGCCTTGAACCAGACTGGCTTCACCTCAGGATTCACAAGGCCAGGAGATTGCTCTGGTATCACCTCGAGACCAGAAGTCCACATCGAGACCATGCCAGGCTGAAAGACCACCAAGTTCGGCTGCTGGAAGATTGCCACACCGGACCAAGAGACCGTCATGCATTGCCGAAAGGCTGCCTAAAGACTGGGGTTTCCGCGGCCGAGAGGTTCAAGGTCAAGAAGAGAGAAGAGGAGAAAAAAAAAGACAAATGAAGAAGAAAAACAAAAAGAGAAAAAAGAATATGAATGGATGGAGAGGACGAGCTCCAGCTGAAGCGTCCTACTCTGCCACCATCTTGTGGATCAAATAAAAAGGCCTAGCCTGGACAGTCTGTCTAATGCAGGGCCTAGAAGTTCTAATTTGGGGTTTGCAACCTACACGAGGTTTTTGTGAAGTGTCTCCACTCCTTTCTCCCAACCATGTTCCCACACAATGGTTCCATTCCCCCCACTGGGGTTGTGCACTGAAAATCAAGTTCTGCTTTTCCTGAAGTCATCACTGAAGTTAAAAATATTATCAAAATGCACAAAGTCTCAAACTTGCTTAATGGATAGAATCAGATTGACAGAAAACTCTGGCCAAGTTCCTATACTTAATAAAAATGAGTATTTGTTACAAATGAGTAAATTTTAATGACAAATAAACGGCTATAAACTACCAACATAAAGTTATACAGGTTAAAAACTCTCATCTTCCAAAATTCCCCTACATACACAAGCAAACAAAATAAAAATGAGTTTATTGGTCGTGGGAGAAAAACGGAACTACAGTTCAATAGTACCAGTTCACAGGGTTTGCTGAGATGATACTTTTGCTTTCCAGGACTTTCTACTCTTGAAGCCTTTTTCTGCAGGTGTTTTCCATTTCTTCACAGGAGGCACAGGTGATTAGTACACAAACTGTAAAGTCTCTTAGTTATTGGTAAAAGCCACAGCTTACAGCAACCAGTGGGAGAGAGTAACTGGCTCTCTTCAGAGTTCAGGTATGTTTATTGTGGACAGACAAGACTTCTCACTGCATCGTTTGCACGCACAAGTCATTCAGCTACCCAGAGATGGTATCATACTGACTTTTGACATCCACAACCCAGCCGATTCTCACTTTGCGTACACAATCTGCTGTCAGGCTGTCTCCTCTTACACCCTCCCCCACTGCTTACAAAGCAACAGTGTAAACACAATTTAGAGTGAGATTCAGTAAACTGCTTTTCACAAAAAAAAACATTTCCTTTCTCAGCCCTTTGTTGTAAAATCAATCTGTTCCCAATTCCGTCCACGATCAAAAATAAAGTAAAACAAAAAGATATAGCCTTTACGATCAGGTGCCAATCAAGTGAGCTGACTTCACCAGGGTATTGTTGAAGCAGCAATAATTCAGGCAACTGGACAGTATTCCACTACATTTCTGACTTGGGTCTTATTGATGGCGATCAGACTTTGGGGAAACTAAAGGCAAGCTATACTCCATGGAATTCCTACACTCTGACTTTCTCTTGTAGTCACGGAAGTTTGACTGGTCCAGTTCTGTTTCTGGCCAATGCTAAGCCCATGTGTCATAAGTGATGTTGCTGTACTGGAACAACTTGGTGAGGACGTGGCTACTTCTGGGTATAAGCCTTCAGCACTACTGCCGGAATGCTGTCAATGCCCATGCATTGTCTTTGCAGTATCAGCTATTTCTTGAAATCACATGGAGTGCTTATGTAATGTAATTAAGAGTCGTACAGCACGTAAACAGACCATTCAGTCCAACTTGTCCACGTGGACCAAGTTTCCCAAACTAAACTAGTCCCATTTGCTTGCATTTGGCCCATATCCTTCTACACCTTTCCTATTCATGCACCCTTCAAATGTTTTTTTTAAATGTAACTATACCTGCATCTACCACTTCCTCTAGCAGTTCATTCCTCACACAAACCAAATTGCTAACAGGACTGGATGGGAATCATCTGAGGATGCTGAAGGATGGTAGGATGAAAACTGAGAAAGTATCAGTCAATAGTCATCAAATTCCTGAGATAAGGAGTTATTATGAGTAAACTGCAGAATTACAAATCTTGACTGATCCCGGAACTACTGGCCAGACGCTTTAGCTTTGGTGATAGCAAATAATTTAAGAATGATAATCCTGGCTCAATTAACAAAGGAATGCTAAAATGAATTTGTTAAAAGAAAATTGTCTGATTAAGTGTTCAAGCCCAGGCATCTTCAGCTGCTTCATTAATGACTTTCCTCCGTCATAAGGTCAGAAGTGCTAATGTTCGCTGATGACTGCACAACATTCAGCACCGTTTGCGATTCTTCAGATATTAAGGTAGTCCATGTCCAAATGTAGCAAGACCCGCACGATATCCAGGCTTGGGCTGGCAAATGGCAAGTAACATTCATGCTGCGCAATTCTCCAACAAAACAGAATGTAACCATCTCTCCTTGACATTCAATGGCATCTACAAACATTCACTCCCTTCATCACCAACATACAGCAATAGCACTGTGTACCATCCACAAACTGCAGTGCAGAAGTTCAAGGCTCCCTAGACAGCACCTTACAAACTCATGCCCACCACCACTTAGAAGGACAAGGGCAACAGATACAAAAGAACAGCACCACTTGAAAATTTCCCTCCAAGCCACTCACTATCCTGATTTGGAAATATATTACCATTCCTTCACTGTTGCTGGGTCAAAATCCTGAAATCTCTGCCTAACAGCATTCGGTGTGTACATACACCAAATGGAGTGCAACGGTTCAAGAAGGCAGCTCACCACTGGCTTCTCAAGGGGAACTAGGGATGGACACTAAATGTTCGTTTAGCCAATGAAGCTAACATTCCCTGAATGACCAGAAAAGAGAGGTTTGATGAGGGTAATGTAGTTGTGTAATATATGTGGAATTTCAAGTGTTTGATAAAATACCTCACAATTAGGCTTGTCAACAAAGCTGAAGCCTTCACACTTTTGTAGGTACATCCACTGTGCTGTTTGGGAAGGATGTCCTGGATTTTGATCCAGTCACAATGAATAAATGGCAATGTACATCCACCTGTGAATATTGGTCAGGCATCAGCTGATTCAGGAATGGACCATTTCGTAATTTGAAATGATTGAGAGTGGAAGTGAATATTGTATAATCACAGATATCCCCACTTCTAACCTTATGACGTGGAGAAGGACAACTAAAAATGGACAAAAAAATGCTGTCTTAACCATCAACATCTGAATACTTGCAATTTTAATCTCAGACAACAAATACTGAATGTAAACTAGGAATGGTATGGTAAATGATAAAACAGATTATCAAGAGTTAAGAAATGGGCAGAAACAACTGAGAAAGGAGAATAAGTTTGAAATAGAATATAAATTCATCCATGAAGGAACAAAACAATATACAGATCCCAAATATGTACACATTGGTACTATAAGCAAATCACCACTTCCCATTGTCCGAGCTTTCTTTCGTTATTATGAGATGTGGGCATCACTTCCCAGGGCAACAGCCCATCCTTGTTGCCATTTAACAGACTGGCTTGCTTGGTCACGTCTGAAGGCAATTAAGAGGCAAAATATATTAGATTATTATTATTAAAACAATGCTGCTGTTGGTCAAAAAATCACAGATAGGCCAATCCAGATAAGGATAGCAGATTGCCTTCCCTAAAGGAAATTAGCCAACCAGATGGAATTTTACAACTATCAGTAGAGGTTCCAATGGTCACCATTGCTGACATTAAATTCAATTAATAAATCTGAAACTGGAAGTTAAGTTTCACCACCTATCATGGTGGGATTTAAACTCTTGCCCCCGGTGCATTAGCCATGGCTTCCGAATTCCAGTCCAGTGACATCAGTACCACCACATAATCTCCATCATGTTTGTGATATGAACCTGCATTTGGTTGAGATAGTTATAATTTTTAAACAACATGGCATACATAATACCCTGGAGTGGAGAATTAGCAAGTGTACCACTTCATTACACACGGGGTATAACTAAAACAAACTAGTATCATAGTAGTTCATAGTAAAACCCATACAATTGTATATAAACAGAACACAGCTTTCGTGTGAGAATGGAGTATACCCTGGAAAACCTCTTCTCTGGAGAGAACCCTACTGTTTCATGTTGGTCTTCCACTCCTGAAATTGGCACGAAGTCACATTGCTGCCACATTACAGCAAAGTCTCTGTATTGTACTCAACTGCCAGTATATCTGATCCGAGTGCAGTTAATATCTGATACCGGAAACAACAGAAGATACTAATAGGGCATCTGCACTCCTGCACCAACACAATGGAAAGATTTGGTTAAAATAACAGAAGTGACAATAAGAATATAACAATAAAAATAGAAAATCCTGGAGAAATTCAGGAGGTCTGTCAGGATCTGCAGACAGAAAACAGAGTTAATGTTTCGAGTCTAATATAATTTTCAGTTCTTCGGTTGAGAGTTCTGAAGAGGAGTCATAATGGACTTGAAATGTCAACTTGGTTTCTCCCTCCACAGATATTACTGAATGTTAAGTTTTTTTCCAGTATTTTTGTTTTTATTTCAGATTTCCAACATGCACTGCATTCTGCTTTTAAGAAAAGCTTCGACTTAATACAGACAAGATAGAGAGTTTTGATATTGAGTTCTCTCTTAAGAGCCATGCAAAGGGAAATGCATTTTAGCACTAATGTTAAATAATGGGATGATGCCAATAGAAATAATCTATGGTGTTCGAATATACACGAACTTCAATTATTTATTATAGGAGTGCATTGAGCTGTTAAACATTGTGCTTTTAATTTTAATTTCCAGGGTCTATAATAATGTTTATTCTACTGCAGCAACACTTATTAAAATGTGAAAACTTTCTAAGATGTCAGTGCAAAAGACAAGACTGAAATGTTTGCAATCATCCATGATGCACCTCAGCCTCCTCACCAGGACCTCACCACCACAAATGGCAGACTGCAGTCAATTTGATTGACTCCATGAGAGCAGATGAGCACACTGGAAAGATGGATCCTAACAACATCCTGGCTATATTGCTGAAGACTTGTGCGGCAGGACGACATGCACTCCTAGCCAACCTGTTCCAGTACAATTAGAAAATTGGCATCCACCTGACAATGTGGAAATTAGTCCAAGTACATCCTATCTAAAAATGAGTAATCAAACAAAGCAAGGAATCTGGCTAATTAACACTCCATTAGTTGACTTTCAATCATTGGCAAAATAGTTGAAGGTCTCACTGACAGTACTATTAAGCAATATTGACTTAGCAGTAACCTGTTCACTGCAGCTTAGTTTTGGAATTGCTAGAAACACAGCCCCAAAAACCCATTCAGTCTTGTTCCAAACATGGATCAAAGAGCTCAATTCAATAGGCAAGTTGAGGCCAAGTCACTATTTGAACATATATGGCAACAATGAACCCCAGTAAAACAGTAGTCAATGGGAATAAGTGGGGAAATCTCCAGTGGATAATCATGTCCATCACAAAGAGATGATGGTGGGGCTAATAGTAGGCAATTATCTTAGCGTTAGGAAACTGCTGCAGGGGGGTCCTCAGGACAGTGTCCCGAGCCCATCTACGGCTGCTTCATCAATGACATTCCTTCTATTATTGTGTCAGCAGTGAGGATGTTCACTGATTATTGCACAGTTTAATTCCACTTGCAACACCTTTAATAAAAAAGTATTTTATGCTTGCATGCAGCACAGCCTGGATAACATTTTAGTTCAGGTTGACAAAGAATCAGTAACATTTGCATCTGTATAAGTGATAGGCAATGACCATCTCCAGTAAGACGAAAATCTAACCCCTCTTGATAATCAATGACATTACCATCACTAGAATTTGCACCATCAACATCTTTGGATGTTATCGCTGACAGCAAACATGACTGGAGCAGCCACATGAAGGTCAGAGGAGGGGAATTCTGCAGTAATTAACTCAATTCCAGACTCCATAAAGCATCTCCACCATTTCAAAGACACAAATTAAGAGTGTGAAGGAACATTCCACTCATTTGGGATAAGCATAGATCCAAAACATTTAAGACGGTCAATATCATTCCCAAGACATAGCAGCCCACTTCGTTCGTAACCAAATCACTACCTTCGTCATTCATTTCCACCACCACAAGTTTACTGTGGCTGCAATGCATTTAATCTACACTGATAGTGCAACAACTGGCTAACTTATCTCCCAGACATGTAACCCCTACTATCAGGGTAGATGAGAACATCGTCACCTCGAAGTTCATTTCCAAGTCACACACCATTCTGATCTGGAAATATATCATCATTCCTTAACTAGTGCAGCAACAAAATCCTGGAACTCCATTCCTAGCACTATGGATGCACCCATACCTCACAGAATGTAGTGCTTCAATGTGGTGGCATTGCAAGGGAAATTAAGAGTGGACAATAAATACAAGTTCATCTAACAACATTCACATCCATGAATGAGTAAAAATTAGACTAGGTAGAATGATGTGGTTCTCAGTCAGTTTAATCATTCTTTTCAGCCCCAACAAGATCAATGCCCACAAAGACTCTTACCAATTTTTATACATGCACCATAGAAAGAATCCTATCTGAATGCATCACAGCATGGTTACGGCAAATGCTCTTTCCAACACTGCAGACAACTGCAAGGAGTTGCAACCACAGCCCAGTCCATCATGCAAACCAGCCTTCAATCCACTGACTCCATCTATACTTCCCATTGCCTCAGGAAAGCAATCAACATAATTGGCAGAAGACATAAAAGTTTGAATACGCAATGAACAGATTCAAAAACAGCTTCTTTCCCACTGCTATCAGACTTCTGAATGGGCTTCTCAAATGGTAATGTTGATATCTCTCTCTGCGGCTCTAACACTGTATTATGCACTCTATTCTGCTACAATCTGCCTGCAGAGCATGCAAAGCACCATTTTTCACTGTATCTCAGTACATGCGACAACAATAAATCAAATCAAATCATCTCTACACAGACACATGGCCGCATTACTGCCATTTCAAGGTTTAAAACATGATAACACTTAGGGAAGTGTTCCATCCTAAATTAATTGCACCATGCATTCTAATATTAAAAAACACTTACCTGGTAAAGGTCAGATAAGCTGCTGCTGCCAGAGTCACTGGTGATGCTACATCCTGACTGGCTGGAGGAGACGTGAGTCACCTGTGGATGGAGGTTATCTGTGAGATGTAACTTGGTGAAATCTGCAGGAAGCTGTACATGAGGCAAGGATAAAGAAATAAAGAAATGAGAGACAAAAACTGTATTTTTTTTACAATATTATTATGCTAGTTGCACCATAATTGCACACAACACAATTCTAAATTTTACATACATTTAGAAGTGTTAAAAAGTTTAGCTAAAAATTCAAATGTGATGCAAGCTTCAATATCTTAACAAAACTGAAATTTTACTCCTGATATTAAACTTAGCAACGAGACAGCACAACCTTTTCCTTCTTTCACCCAAAATGAACAAAACTAAATTCTCTAAAGGAGACCTGGAATGCACCAACTAAAACAGAAAAATTCAGTCCACTATCAGTTGTATCGCAGTACAATTCATCTATCTATCAAAACTGTTTCCTTGCGGATTCAGCAAGGATAGTCAACAATGTTCAAGTAATCTGGGAAAATTGTCAGAGTTACTACAGCACCGACAATGCCATCAGCCCATTCAGTCTATGCAAACTCTGCTTATCTGCATAATCCTACAAACTTAATCCCTTCAATTTTTTTATTCATTCATGGGATGAGGGCATTGTTGACTAGGCCAGCATTTAATGCCCATCCCTAAATGCCTAGATAAGAGTCAACCACATTGGTGTGGGTCTGGAGTCAGATGTAAGCCAGACCAGGCAGTTTCCTTCCCTAAAGGACAATAGTGAATCAGATGTATTTTTCTGATAATCAACAATGGATTCAAAGTCATCATTAGACTCCAGATTAATTCCAATCACACCATCAGCTATGGCAGGATTTGAACCTAGGGTTCCCAGAATGTTACCTGGGTCTCTGGATTAGCAGTCCAGTGATAATAACACTAGGCCAATGCCTCCCATGAATGTCCAGCTAACATCCTTTTGAAATAATTAATTGGATTCAGCCCATCATTCTTGTGGGCACAGGTTCCAGGACATTGCAACTCGATGCATAAATAAGTTCCCCCTCACATCCTTCTACATCTTGCGCAAAATCTTAAAAGTGTCCCTCCTAATTTTATACCATCAAGTAATGGAATAGTCTATCATATCCGAACTTGGCTAAATTTTATGTAGCTCTATCAAATCTCCCTCATCACCTTCCCTTCCAAGACAACCAAAACCAGCTTTGCCAGTTTGAAACTGCAACCAAATCCCTCATTGCAGGAACCATTTTAGCAATTATATTCTGCAACCTCTGAACAAATTTTCACAACTTTTCTAAAATGCAGTAACCGGTATTGAAATCAATCACTAGTTGTGGACTTTATAAAGGTTTAACAAAGCTTTCTTGTTTTTGTATTCTCAGTACTTCTAATAATGAAGTCCAAGTCTCATATGCTTTTCTAATTACTCTTGCAATAAATCCTATCACTTGCAAGGATGCATGTACGTGGGTCCCAATCTCCCAGTGGCCCTTCACACTCTTGAGGACCATGCATCACCTCACACTTCTCATCATTAAATTCTATTTGCCACTTGTCTGCTCATTCTGCTGGTCTAATGTCCTGTTGCAATCAATTGGTATCATCTACACAAACTTTTATGTCAAGGCACCTGACCTTGCATCAACCATGCCTCTTACTCATATAGGGCCATTTCCATGGTTTCAGCACCAAACTGTGTTCCCTGAAGTAAACTGTCTCTCTTGCATAAAGGAGTTGTGTCCGGCATTGGCATTCCTGATGCCGTTTCACCCTCCTACCCAGGTCCAGGAAGATCAGATTTAACCCAGTGTGCAGTCTTCTTCCCATTAGCAATGCTGCTGGAGCTACCCCTGTAATTGCATGAGGGGTGGCCCAAAAATCAAATAGGAATGGGGACAACTTGGTATCAAAATGAAGCTGTGGGTAGTTTCTTTAAGCCTGCCTTCAAAGTTTGGACTGCTCTTTTCACCAGACCTTTGGACGATGGATGGTACGGAGCTGTCCTCATATGCTGAGTGCCATTTGACTTTAGGAATACTCGAATTCTCTGGTAAATGATGTCCCGTTATCTGTGACCAACACTTCTGGAAGCCCATGTATTGCAAAAGATGCTTGCAGCTTTTCTATTATCATCACCGTGTTTGACAAATGAACTCTATGCATGTCCAAACATTTTGAGTTGGCATCCACAATGACTATGAATGTTGAGCCCATGAACCAAATCCAGAGTTTACCTGGATATTCCCACGAATGATGGGGAGCTGGGTGGTAAATTTTGTCCTTGTTGGTACTCTGGGCACTGCCCCACCAACACGGCTATGTCTGCATTCAATCTTGGCCACCAGGCGTAACTTCTCACCAACATCGTCATTTTGGTCTCCTCTGGCGAAGCCTGATGGAGTTCAGCCAGTTTCTGGCTGTGGCCTTTGCTCAGGACAATCACTTTTGCTCAACCAATTTCGTGGGCCCGAGTCTTTTACTACAGTCAGTGGTAACTGAACCAGCTGCTTCTCATACGAAACCGGATCTGAAGTTGTACTCTTAATCTGTGTAGGTTCCCCACTACAAGTTCTCAGTCGAGCCGAGGTCTTACGCAAACTTAAGGGTTGGAGTCCAGAGCAAATTTGTTAAAAACTGGTTCTGCTCTCTTCACTGATGTCAGCCGCGTCAGCATCAACCTGCATTGGAATGAGGTGATCACTAAACCAGATGTTTATTTTGATTGGTTCCAATTTGGATGTTGCTAGGCAATTTCGCTATACTGAACCAGACGCATGTGGGCTTTCCAGAGTGTGAACTCTCCTGGATACCAGCTTATGAGTGATCTTACTCAATGTAGGAACACACAGTCATAAAGTTGTACAGCACAGAAACAGACCCTTTGTTCCAACTCGTCCGCGCTGACCAGATATTCTAATCTAGTCCTGTTTCCCAGCATTTGGCCCACATTATTCCTTCCTATTCATATACTCATCCAGATGCCATTTATTTGTTGTTTTTGTACCAGCCTCGACTACTTGCTCTGGCAGCTCATTGCATTCCCAGACCACCCTCTGCGAGAAAATGTTGACCCTTAGATTCCTTTTATATCTTTCCCCTCTCACCTTAAACTTATGCCCTCTAGTTTTGGACTCCACAACCCTGGGAAAAAAATCTTGGCTGTTCACCCTATCCAGGCCCCTAATGATTTTATAAACCTCTATAAGGTCACCCCTCAGCCTCTGACACTCCAGGGAAAACAGCCCCAGCCTATTCAGCCTCTCCCTATAGTTCAAACACTCCAGCCCTGGCTACATCCTTGTAAATCTTTTCTGAACTCGTTCAAGTTTCACAACATCTTTCCTATAGCAGGGAGACCAGAACTGAATGCAGTATTCCAAAATGGCCTAAACAATACATCCACAACATGACAACCCAACTTCTATACTTAATACACTGACCAATTAAAGCAAGCACACCAAACACCTTCTTCACTACTCTGTCTACTGTGACTCCACTTTCAAGGAACTATGAACCTGCACTCCAAGGTCTCTTTGCTCAGCAACACACCCCAGGACCCTACCATTAAGTCCTGCCTTGCTATGCTTTACCAAAATGCAACACCTCACATTTATCTAAATTAAGCTCCATCTGCCATTCCTTGGCCCATCTAATCAAGATCCTGTTGTACTCTGAGGTAACTTTCTTCACTGTCTAATACACCACCTATTTTGGTGTCATCTATAAACTTACTAATCATTTATGTTCACACCCAAATAATTTATAGAAATGACAAAAAACAGCACCGATTCTTGCAGCACACCACTGGTCACAGGCCTCCAGTCCAAAACACAACCCTCTACTTCCACCCTCTGTCTCTTATCTTCAAGCTAATTTTGTATCCGTATGGCTAAATCTCCTTGGATTCTATGTCACCTAACCTAACTAACCAGTCTACCAAGCGGAACCTCATCAAACACCTTGCTGAAATCCATATCGACAACATTCACCGTTCTGCTTTCATCAATCTTCTTTGTCGCTTCTTCAAAAAACTTAATCAAGTTTCTAAGACATGATTTCCCATACACAAAGACATGCTGTCTATGCCTAATCAGTCCTTGCCTTCCAAATACATGTGAGGTAAATGTGACATGCTGTATTTTGGTAGGGCAAATCAGGCAGAACTTATACACTTAATGGTCAGGTCCTGGGGACTGCTGCCAGACAATAGGTGTGCAGTGTCATAGCTCCTTGAAAGTGGAGTTGCAGGTAGGCAGGGTAGTGAAGAAGGTATTTGATCCACTTACCTTAATTGGTCAATGCATTGAGTATAGGAGTTAGGAGGTCATGTTGTGGCTGTACAGGACATTGGTTAGACTACTTTTAGAATACTGTGTTCAATTCTGGTATCCCTGCTATAGAAAAGGCGTTGTAAAACTTGAAAGGGTTCAGAAAAGATTTACAAGCATGTTGCGAGGGCTAGAAGTTTTGAGCTATAAGGAGAGGCTGAATAGGCTGGGGCTACTTCCCTGGATTCTCAGAAATTGAGGGGTGACCTTATACAGGTTTATTAAATCATGAGGGGTATGGATAAGGTGAATAGCCAAAGTCTTTTCACAGGGTTGAGGTGTCTAAAACTAGAGTGCATAGGTTTAAGGTGAGAGGGAAAATATTTAAAAGGGACCAAAAGGGGCCAAAACAACACTCAATCACAATCCGTGTACCTAAAACTTTGGTAGGTTTAAGTCACTTGCAATTTCAACATTTAGACTGGAACTGCAGATAGCTCTGGGCAGAAGCTATCACATACTTGCTTAAACGTACTCGTCAGGGTTTAATCTCAACATTTCTTCCTGGGGGTCTAAAGCTTCTTCCTGGGCATCTAACACTTCTTCCTGGGGTCTAACAGAAACAGCCCACTCTAAGATAATCTTGTTCACAATATAACCTTTTCTTCTCTGGAGCACGGATCAGTACAGCCATGCTTTCCAAGGAATTCATAGGACTGCTCCACACAAAGTAAAAACTGAAACTCCAAAAGTCTCCCTTTCTAAGCTATGGATATTTCCCTTAAACATTGAAAAATAAGCTCCGTAAGTCTCTAACAAATCTTGAGCCCCCATTATTTACCGTAATGGGTCACAAAAACAACATAAAATAAACAAGCGACCATCAGTGACTCAAAACCATTTTAAAAGAAATCAACATGGCTCCAGAAATGCATACAACTTAGTTATTAATTTCGGGCACAGAGAGTCCACCAGTC